>NC_037680.1:86012800-86148887 GCF_003255815.1 Theropithecus gelada | reverse complement strand
AGAAAGAAAGAAAGAAAGAAAGAAAGAAAGAAAGAAAGAAAGAAAGAAAGAAGGAAAGAAGGAAAGAAGGAAAGAAGGAAAGAAAGGAAAGAAAGGAAAGAAAGGAAAGAAAGGAAAGAAAGGAAAGAAAGGAAGAAAGAAAGAAAGAAAGAAAGAAAGAAAGAAAGAAAGAAAGAAAGAAAGAAAGAAAGAAGGAAGGAAGGAAGGAAGGAAGGAAGGAAGGAAGGAAGGAAGGAAGGAAGGAAGGAAGGAAGGAAAGAAAGAAAGAAAGAGTGAGTCAAGAATTCGATCTTCTACTGTTTTCTTAGCTTTCTGCCATGATATTAGACAAACTCCACAATTTGTTTTCAATTCCTCTATTTATGAAACAAATGTATTCCCTATCTTTAAGTGTTTTCATGCAGAAAGAAATATGCAGCATTTAGATCATGGAATCACTCAGACCAAGCTAGCTTAAATCTTTGCTCCACTATCTCTTAATTAAGTTGCCATCCAAAGTTCTACTTTCTTTGTGTGAAAAATGGGTATTATTGCCATGATATGATTATGTAAAGTACTTGGTACCTAGTAGGTCCTTGATAAATGTAGCTATTTATTGGATATTTAATGCGATCCAGCCACTTTATTTGCTTAACCTACAACCCGATAAAGAAGATACTACTATTAGTCCTTTTTACAGATAAGAAAACTAAGTCTTAGAGAGGCAAGTAAACTTCCCAATATCTATTTCCAAATGTCATTTTAGGGAAAAATCAGTCTAGAAAAAGTATTCAGGATGGATTAGAGCTACTTTTATTGAAGGAATGTGGTTAAGTGTAGACAGTTATTTGTAGGGAGTCTTTTAATCAAAAGCTAATACTAGAGATTCCATTTTCTTAGGTGACAAATGTAGGCATTAATAGCTGATAAAATCAAATTCTACTCTGTAAGAAACTGAGACAAACCTACAGTTTATGATTCTTTGGACTAAATAATCATTTCTTTAGTAGTGCCTTGGGACTTTAACACAAACCAGCCTGCTAAATGTTTGATCATACTTGAAGTCATAATTCAATGATAGCTTTGGGTCATTTGGTAAGGAAATATTCTTCATAGCCCAGAACAAATTCCAGCATTTTGGATTCTTTGGACTCCTTGTGCAACAGTCTTAACTAAGGTGAAACCTGAGGAAGATCTGGGCCTTGATCTTTTAGAGGCTTGGCTTCACCATCACAGTGCTTTTGGAAAATGAAGCACAGCCCATTGATATATCCATTAAAAAAATTGCACCTCTGCACAACTAGAAGAGGCGAAGGGAAATCTCTCAAGAACTAACATGTGTTTTAGACCTAAGGGTGTTTGCTAACCAAATTATCATTTAAACTGCTATGGAGGCTATAAATTATAGTGTAGTGAACAAATATAAGAAAATGAAAAATAAGTTAAATGCCAAGTGGTTACATCCTAGAATGGAGAAAGTATTATTGTTCTTTGTAATAACTTAGACTATTGAAATGGAAACAATTTTAAAACCCAGGTTTACTTTTCAACATGTTCTCACTCTATATAGTCATGAAATTAACTCAGAATTTTTAGAGAAAGTAGACTAGAAATTTATTTTCCAGTTTTCATGCAATACCATATTTTGTGTGTCCTCCTCTTACAATGATAGAAACTAGAAAAGTTATATGCAATTATTTTGCCTTTTAAAATGTGAAAATATATTTATAGCAAATGATATATTACTCACTCCAATGATAGATTACTCATGCACATTTTTTATTCTATTTTGAATGTGCCTTGACTGATTTAGTTTATTTTTCTTTTACTTTTTTTTAAGACAAAAGTATTTCTGGAACTATGTCATTTATATTATTTTCCTAAAGAAAATAAAATAATCTCTCAGGCAATTTTTTTTAAAACCTTAGTCCTAACCATAAAAATCTAATTATAAAAGAAAAGGGACTGGATTAAATCTTCCCTAAGTCTCCTTCCAGCTCTATGATTTTATTAATCCATGACCTTTGGAAAAAACTAAAATGCCCAACACTGGGGGAATGGTCATAGTCTATTCCTATAATACGATGCATGCAGCATTGAAAAGAAAGCTTATTATATTACATGAGAAGGGTGGGATACAGAATGGTATATATTTACACACACAATTATAATTATCTGAATGTGTGAGTATACTTATATACACATACACATATACATACACAGCAGTATAATTACACCAACAATAAAAAGAACACTTTTTAAGAAAGATGTTACAAGATGATTTCAGTTTTGAGGGAATACAGGCAATTTTAATTAATGTCATTGTATTTTCAAAACTATATTAGTTGTCTTTAATGACCTTATAACTAGTTATTTTTAAAATCCATTCTTTGTAACCTTTAGTAGAAGTTGATTTTTTTTCTAACCTAAGCAATTTTATTATTAATATGTTACTGATAAATACAGTATAATTAATTGAATGCTGGACTGGAATCAGCCAATCATGTACAGTTTAATATCTGTAGAGTAATATCACTGTTTTCCAGCTTCATTCTTTCAGGAAAACAGAAACAATGTCACCTTCAAGCATCCTCAAACTCTCCCACACCAAACAGCAAATATTGCCTAATAATGTTACAAAAATGGGCCTGACTGCAATATGTATTCTTCATTAAGTAGTATAATTTGAATAAATCTAAATTATTTCATTGACATTACTTTAATCACATGTAGAGATTTTTATCAAACTAATTCAAGAGTTGGAAATAGATGGTTGTGAGTTCCTAATATAATCGATATTGTTTTCAAAGTACCTGTGCTAATTCCTCCAAAAAAAAGACTAACATTGAAACTATGTCCACAAGGACAAGCTAATTTTTCTTTATACTAAGATATAATCATCTATTTTAGTGAACCATTTCAATCATTCAAAGCATTTGGGATGGCATAGAGCACAGTCTGAAATTTTGGACTTGTTACTGCAAACAGATCTGTTCATGAAGAAAAATAATACAGTAATACAGCTAATTTTCCCCAGTCATCCATTAGTCATTCCTAAACTCTGTGATCTGAACACCTGTAACATTTGTCATGTTTATAATTAGATGTCTCAGAATGAGGGAGATGTCTGTATGTCAAAAACTATATAAACCACTCTAAATCTAGCGACTGAGAGCTAGTTTAAAAGGCAATCCCTACACCAACAATTTCCCTTACTTCGCTGAATCTACAGTCTCTAATTTGACTCAGGCAAATAATAGTATTTTACCAACATTCAAACTTTCAACAAAGAGGCATCTACAAAGATAAAAAAGAAAATGGGACTAGACAACTACCATAGATTATTTCAATAATTTCTTTTAGAAACAGTTAAAATGTTATAACTCAGGTTTTACCCTTTTATCCTGGGCAATTTAGGTTAGATTCCAGTTTCCTCATATGTGAAATATGGGCAGTGAATTTCAGTGCATACATTTTTATGATTTCTCTTTGTAAATGTATTATGATTATATCTCATTGGTATATATAAGAATTATAATTACTAACTAACAAGCATGCCTTGATTTCAACTTTTACAAATTCACAAGGAAAGAATATGTTGAAAGCTGCTTCCTCCCCAGAGAGAGAGACCAAAAAAAGAAGAAAAACATTCTCAGGCCTCTAGCGGCAGAAGTCAGACCTTACCTAAAAGCAGACCAGAAAGCACTGCAGGGACACTTCTCCAAAGGAACACTTTCGTGAGACAAGTTAAGAAATGGTAAGAAGTTGACTTTTATAGTTTTGTATGAAATAAAACAAATTAGAAATAGCATGAGTTATCAGAACAAATTTTAAAAGACCATATTATTAATTAAAGAACAAATATGAGGTGGTTAGAGCAAGCTTATAATTGTAGAATGATACTATAAGGACTCAGTATAGAAACAATTTTTGCCATTTTTTCCTCCATCTCTTCCTGCCTTTTCTCATCTCAACATTTAACAAATAACCACCTGAGATAGATTCTGAGGATCCATAAATAAAAGACACACTCATGTCTTCAAGTTGTTCATGCATATGCATGTGCACGTATTTGTGTGTACGTGTGTGTGTGTGTACATTTGCTGGGAGTTGACAGAAGAGCAGGCATACAAACAGATAATTACACAAAAATCCCTTTTCATTTAAAGAGGTTGGGCTCCCAAAAGCCACTATTATAAGATTATTTACAACTGAAAATCTTAAAACTAAGTGGAGAACATTATAATTTAAATGATGTCTTTGCAATATATTTATTTACTAAACCCAAGCAATCAAAAACATAACTCTAACCAAATACTAAATCAATTATATCCTATGCATCTTAGTCATAATTACATTAGTTTAATAGCTAATTACTGCTACCATAATAGCAATAATTGGTAAAAGATTTGTGGAAGAGAACATCCAAAGTAAAAGCATGGCGTGGTCTTCTAATTGGTCAATGCTTCTCAGTTGCATGACTACAGACTGACTTTTTTTTTTGTCTCTTGGATCCCAGCTCCTAGGTTCTACTGAGCTCTCAGAGATACAAAGTAGTGTGCATGCCTGAAAAGGTTTGTGGTTGCCTATAAATAACCTAATTGGAATAACTAAGTATTTTTCAAACCTCTGGTCCAATATTTTTAGGTCCATGGCATTAAGTCTTCTTGTGATAAATCCATGACAAAGTCACTGTCCTTTTTACACATGGCTCACTTTTCAAGGATACCACTGGAGTGCAGTTCTGAAACTTGTTTTTACCTCCTTTATTTTTCCTGATCTTGCCCGATAAGGCCTAATTGAAAAGTCCAACCATCTGTCATCCATTTTATTTCTCTTTTTCATATTCAAACACCAATTTCCCCTTTTCTCCCAACATTTATTCTCAAAAAGAAAACTGGAACAAAATGTTTCATAGTTGTCAAAAATTGAATTGAAATAACACTAATATATTTTACCAGATTTTTTTATAAAGCAGCTCAAGGTAGGAGAGGAATTAAAATACAGTTTTGATACATGTGATGACTCATAAAATAAGCATGAGGTACTACTGAGACCCTTAGACGCTAAAGGCACCTAAACCAGAGAGTAAAGGCCCGGGAAAGTTTTCTGCCAGATTATATCTGGATTAAATTTCATGGATTAGAAAAAAATCAGAAGAAAAAGGGAAATTCAGAGGAATATCATGTGTAAGAGTACTGAGATGAATGAGAATACAACAGACCAGAAGAGTGGCAAAAGAAGAGGCTGAAATATTGGAAGATTAGCGATAAAAGAAACAAACAACAAAAACAATTAATTCATCCCAACACTTTAGAAAGCCGAGGCGGGTGGATCACCTGAGGTTAGGGGTTCAAGACTAGCCTGACCAACATGGAGAAACCCCATCTCTACTAAAAATACAAAAATTAGCCAGACGTGGTGGCGCATGCCTATAATCCCAGCTATTCAGGAGGCTGAGGCAGGAGAATCACTTGAACCCAGGAGGCAGAGGTTGCGGTGAGCTGAGATTGCGCCATTGCACTCCAGTCTGGGCAACAAGAGTGAAACTCCATCCCAAAAAAAGAAAAAAAAAAAAAGAATCTATTAAACTACAAATTTTAAACAGGAATTATTTAAAGCCACGCTATGCAGTCAAACTTTCTGCAATGATCCAATATAAAATTATGTGAAACCATACTGTCTAGCATGGTTACCACTAGCCACATGTGTCTCTGGAGCACTTGAAATGAATGCAGCGCAATTGAGTAACTAAATTTCAAATTTTATTACATTTATTTAACTCAAATGCTAATGGTCATGTAGTTAATTTTGGAGAGCACAGATTTTTAAACAAATGCTTTGTTTTTAATTTGAACCACTGTGAATAGTTTTATGATAGTAATAATTAAGTTAACTTAATAATCAGGATTTCTGGAGTATTTAATGAGATTTTTATTTTTACTTTTCAGTGAAACAAGTTAATATCTTCAAAGTTTCCATTTTTTGGCTGGGCACAGTGGCTTACTACTATAATCCCAGCCCTTTGGGAGGCTGAAGTAGGTGGATCACTTGAGGCCAGGAGTTCAAGACCAACCTGGCCAACATGATGAAGACCTGTCTCTACAAAAAATACAAAAATTAGCTGGGTGTGGTGGCACGCACCTGTAAATTAGCTGGGTGTGGTGGTGTGTGCCTGTAATCCCAGCTACTCAGGAGGCTGAGGCAGGAGAATCACTTGACCCCGGGAGGCAGAGGTTGCAGTGAGCCAAGATCATGCCACTGTACTCCAGCCTGGGAGACAGAGTGAGACTCTGTCTCAAAAAAACAACAAAGAAGTTTCCATTTTTAAATTACCCACAAAGTAAGATTCTACTTACCACAAACAGAAGAAAGAGAAAATTTGTTATAAATTAGTTAAAAGATGAAAAAAGAGAGTAAAAAGAGAGAAAAAAATTAAAGAGAAAGGAAGGAAGGGCAGGGAAGGGGAGGGGAGGGGAAGGGAGGGGATGGGGAGAGGGGGGGAGGGGAGGGAAAGAGAAGGGCAGGAAGGAAAGAAAAGCAAAGGAAAGGGAAAAGGAAAGGGAAGATCATTTTTCCTAGTTCTCCCATATCCCAATTACTAAGGGATTTTTTTCTCTTTCAGCTCTAAGGCACCTGAGTCACTAAATTTATTGCACTGCAATGATTTTCTAGGGCCAGTGTCTACCTTATGAAACCAATATCCATGCCCCAAATAACAAGTTTCTTCTTTTTAAAACCACCTATGTTGTTTTCCTCTGAATAGGCATAGCTGACATAGACCGCCATTGTAAACACGGTTAGTCAGATATTAGTAATCTTCATACATTATGACAGCCAATTTCTTCATCTATTTTATATACTTCTTACTTCATGAAAATGATAATTCCAGAATTTATTGAGGAAACTATGTCCACATGCACACACACAATGAAGTGTCACATTTGTACTCACAAATTAAAATAGGTTTGTAAAAACTGAATTATAATTTCTAAACAGAATAATTTATGTGCTGAGTTGAAAAATTTTACTCCACTTAGTTGAATCTCCAAGTATTTGTTTTGTAAAGGAGGTTGGACTCATAGAATATCAGTTAATCTAGCAATAGGCCTTATTTGCTCATCAGAGGTTGTGGTTGATGGGCAAGAAAGACAAGGAAAGGGGCTAAGAGTTGGAGAGACTCTCCATGGTCCTGGGAGGGTTTCAAGTACTAAGAGTAGAAGCTCCATGGAATAGTCAAACATGATGGGTCCAAGACCTACAGGACATCTAGCACAGTCCTGCAGGCATGAGGACTAGGGCCTGCAATTCCCAAACTGCTACTAATCAAAAAAACGCATGGTGGCCTGGTAGGCAGTGCACATCAGAGAGATTTGCCAATGAATCTCAGTAATGTGATTGTTCTCTAAGGCAGTAGAAAAGCACCTCAGATGGAAGAGTCCTGGGAGTTTCATAGAGTGCTAGAATAGAAATCAGGACAAAAGAATTACAGTAGAAACCCACATATGAGAGCTAGACACCAAGATCTGAATCTGCCTGGAGGGCAGAACAGGATGATGCACTGCTGAGACAGACTTGTGAGTTGTGTTCCTGGATCTTTAACTTTAGGCCAGGCTTCGTCTTGAATATTAGGAAAGGGGTAGATTTTAAGGGAGCATCTAGTGGTCCCAGTTATGGAGAAAAAGTGAGTTCCAGAGGAAAATAATAATAATGATGATAGCTAGCATTGGACGAGCACTTAGGATGTGCCAGGCACTGTTCTAGGACATTCCATGTCTCACTTCATTGACTCACTACTCAACCTCAAAACTATATGATTGGTATTATCTCCATTTTATAGATAAGAAAACAGAGTCATGAGATGTTAAACACCCAAGGTTAGAGCTAATAAAGAGTGGAGCCATAATTTAAACACAAACAGTTGGACTGCATAACTCATTCTCTTAATTAGTACCCCATATATACTGGGCATGAAAGTGCCAGAATACTAGGGAAAAAATTAAAATGTCTTACAGAGGTAAAATGAATTTCACAAATAGCAATAGCTTGATCTATATGTCCCTATCATTCAACTTTGTTCGATGATTATTTGTCAGATAACATTACCTTTCTAAGCACTTTACATGTATTAAAAATCATACAATCTTCTCAACAGCCCTATGAGCTACATATATGTATCATCTCTGCTTGACATATGAAAAGACTATGGTATAGAGAGCTTAGAGCACTTACACAAAGTTACTCCAGAACATATGCTCTTAACCAGTATCCTTCACTGCTTCTCAGGCAGGTGGAGGGAGCACTGTATGCCTCAAACACCTCTATGGGACTTCTGATGGGCAGGAGGCAGCCTGTGTGATTCAGGTTTGGAAATACTGAGCTCTACCCATATGAATTATTATTGTGATTAGAGGTAAACAACACAGATGCTGGAGAAAATCCAAAATATCTTAACTTTTCCTAAACTCCCAGTTGCTTTATTATTCAAATACAGTGACCATCCCCTTTAGCCAATTTCAACTATTTCTCAATGGGCAGCCTGACCTCTTACTGTGAATGAGTTCTAGTTACTTAATTACTTTGCATGGACCATATTTTGGTTGGCGTTGATCTTAATCTCAGTTTTCCCATTTCCTTTGCTCTCGATATTATTTCTACCTCCATGTCCCTATCCCTAGAACAGTTCCTTTCTGAAAAGTTTTAGTTACAGAGGGTATAGTTGGAATGCAACCACTCATACAATAGTAGTATAACTATCCAGTCTTTGAGTTGTTAGGAAGGAGGTAATTTCCCTCCAGACCCTCTGTGTTGCTTCCTCTGGGTAATTTACGTTCTTCTGTGACTCCAAACAGTGTGATGAAGACTTTACTAACAGGTGGTTTCTCACTGGGGAACCTCCTGTTCTGGGAGTCTAGCCAAGCCTTTTACAATGATTCTACTTTATTAAATGGGATTTCTGGCGTTTTAGCAGCAGAGAGTTCTGCCAAAGTGAAAAAAAAAATTACCTACTTATTTGTATTATTATCCCAATGCTCAGGACACACTAATAATCAATACTGGAAACATAGTGCAGCCTTTTAAAATTTAACAAAAAAAAAATTTGGCAGTCCCAATAAAATCAAGATAAAAACACACCGTGGAGATATCTTCCTTTACAGCTGCAGTTCATTTGAGTGGTTGAGAAGGGCAGTAGCATATTGTGGCCCATGGTTTGTGGTTCACTTTGGACCATCCTAACTTAAGAAGGAAAGGCCAGCACTTTGGGAGGCCGAGACAGGCGGATCACGAGGTCAGGAGATCGAGACCATCCTGGCTAACATGGTGAAACCCCGTCTCTACTAAAAAATACAAAAAACTAGCCGGGCGAGGTGACGGGCGCCTGTAGTCCCAGCTACTCGGGAGGCTGAGGCAGGAGAATGGCGTGAACCCGGGAGGCGGAGCTTGCAGTGAGCTGAGATCCGGCCACTGCACTCCAGCCTGGGCGGCAGAGCGAGACTCCGTCTCAAAAAAAAAAAAAAAAAAAAAAGAAGGAAAGGCAAAGATGGCAATGAAACTCAGGTATCTACACTAATAGGACACAACTTGGGCTAATTCCCCTTCTCCATGTCCCTACCTCTAGAACACTTCTAAGGTATCCTCCCATTTTCAGAGAACTTTCATGTGATGCATAGAGTTTAGTCATTCCAACAATCCTATGAAGTACATATAGTGGATATCCCTGTCCTCTTTTAATGGATGAGGAATATGATGCTCAGAGAGAATAAGCTACATATTCAGGTCACAGAACTCATAAGAGTTGCAGTCCAGAGCTTCATTATATGACCACCAATTGAATATTCTTTCTACTATACCAAAGTATCCCATTCACTCAAAAAATCTAAACTGAATGAACTTCCTTAGGCCTCCATTTTTGTACTGTATCATTCCTGCTTCCAAAAATGGGCAATAACATAGGATGCAATTGTGCATGTATGCAGTCATTTTCTAGCGGCTAGTTCACTGCTCCCCAGATAAGATACATAGGTCAACAGGTACCTCTCCAGACTAGGTGGTAGGTAATTTAGGAAGATTTTGCCAGACTCAGTGAAAGTGCAGAAAAGACGAGCCAATACCCATGCGAAAGCTCATCTGGGTAGCTGCCATAGCCAAACCATTCATGCCCTTCACGATTCTTAATATCTTCATCTGTAAAACCAAGAAAGGAATAACTACCACCTCAAAACAGGTTGTAATGTTCAATGAAATAATGGTATTGAAACACATTTTATACAGTAAAACACTAACTAAATATTAACTGTGACTAAAATGATTACCTATAAGTGGAATGGGGTTCTCCTTAAAGTGATCCACCTGATTTCTTTTGATCTGTGCGTGTGTGTGTGTGTGTGTGTACATGTGTGTATGTTGGAAGAAGTGGGCCACCAATTTACTTCCCTAAGATTCCTACAATGACAACAATTTATCGATAACAAAGACTATGACACAAAGATGAAGATTGTTCTTTATCCCAACTTCCAATTTTTGAATGTGACTTATGTGGAGTTTGCAGTTTATAACATGCTATTGTGAGCTAAGTGTTTCATATGAGGAAGGCACATTGTTTCATAGGCTAATGTCTGACCTAAGGAAATAAACAGGTAACTTGCTAAGGAAATAAACAGGTAACTTGTGGCCTCTACTTGTTAACATGTGATCACAGTGAACAACAATGACCACAACACTTCCTCTTTGAGGGATCAAGGAAAAGTGCAATAAACAGAACAGAGAAAGTAGAGCTACTCCTAGTCTGTCACTGGCTCTTTTCTTCCTCCCTTCCACATGGCCTATATGTCTCGGTATCTTTGCAGGCTTTCCCTAATCACTGACACAGACCCAGTTTGCAGCCTTTGTGCTTCCACCATTCTTTCTCATATTTAACATAGATTCACTAGGACCCACACTGGTTTCAGAGCTACAAGCCTGAGTAGTAAAATGATGGTTTTTCATTATTCCACAAGTGAGGTACATTACCTTAAACTGGTTGCTTCATTCCCTGGGCCTCAGTTCCCCCATTAGTAAAATGAAGGTCTAGAACAGTGACATCTAAAGTTCCCCCCAAGACCTGATATTTTTAATACTATAAGCAGAAAACCAATCCTCTTGGTTTGAGATTACAACTGCTAAGGATGCACTGGAAGATCTTATGAATCCTTTCAGATTCTTGAAAGTGAGAGGATTCACCATTTAGCACCTTGGATATACCTTACTACATGATAAAGTTCATTTAAAAAATTACTCGAAGGCACAAGTGTGACAAGATGCCAGGGAGTATGAGTGATAGTCACTTCTTTTTATGTTGCTTTAGATCAAAGACGCAGAGGTTTTGACCTTGGGTCCTAAGCAGTTGTCAATAAAACTGGGGTACATTCTGAGGATTACATGAAATAGTGTAGATATCATGCTTAATAATATGCCTGGCACTTAGAAAATCCAAAAAACCATTCACGGTAACGGTGGTAGTAGTAGTGGTAGAATGGTAGTACTCGCGAAATGGGGAAAGGATTCCCTACTTAATAAATGGTGCTGGGAAAATTGGCTAGCCATAAGTAGAAAGCTGAAACTGGATCCTTTCCTTACTCCTTATATGAAAATTAATTCAAGATGGATTAGAGACTTAAATGTTAGACCTAATACCATAAAAATCCTAGAGGAAAACCTAGGTAGTACCATTCAGGACATAGGCATGAGCAAAGACTTCATGTCTAAAACACCAAAAGCAACGGCAGCAAAAGCCAAAATTGACAAATGGGATCTAATTAAACTAAAGAGCTTCTGCACAGCAAAAGAAACTACCATCAGAGTGAACAGGCAACCTACAGAATGGGAGAAAATTTTTGCAATCTACTCATCTGACAAAGGGCTAATATCCAGAACCTACAAAGAACTCAAACAAATTTACAAGAAAAAAACAAACAGCCCCATCAAAAAGTGGGCAAAGTATATGAACAGACATTTCTCAAAAGAAGACATTCATACAGCCAACAGACACATGAAAAAATGCTCATCATCACTGGCCATCAGAGAAATGCAAATCAAAACCACAATGAGATACCATCTCACACCAGTTAGAATGGCGATCATTAAAAAGTCAGGAAACAATAGGTGCTGGAGAGGATGTGGAGAAATAGGAACACTTTTACACTGCTGGTGGTATTGTAAACTAGTTCAACCATTATGGAAAACAGTGTGGCGATTCCTCAAGGATCTAGAACTAGATGTACCATATGACCCAGCCATCCCATTACTGGGTATATACCCAAAGGATTATAAATCATGCTGCTATAAAGACACATGCACACGTATGTTTATTGTGGCACTATTCACAATAGCAAAGACTTGGAATCAACCCAAATGTCCATCAGTGACAGACTGGATTAAGAAAATGTGGCACATATACACCATGGAATACTATGCAGCCATAAAAAAGGATGAGTTTGTGTCCTTTGTAGGGACATGGATGCAGCTGGAAACCATCATTCTTAGCAAACTATCACAAGAACAGAAAACCAAACACTGCCATGTTCTCACTCATAGGTGGGAACTAAACAATGAGATCACTTGGACTCGGGAAGGGGAACATCACACACTGGGGCCTATCATGGGGAGGGGGGAGGGGGGAGGGGGGATTGCATTGAGAGTTATACCTGATGTAAATGACGAGTTGATGGGTGCTGACGAGTTGATGGCTGCAGCACAGCAACATGGCACAAGTATACATATGTAACAAACCTGCACGTTATGTACATGTACCCTAGAACTTAAAGTATAATAATAAAAAAAAAAAAAAAAAAAAAGAATGGTAGTACTTGCAAGGATAATGTGGGTCAGTAAGGTGTAGAGCCAAGTGAATAATTAATACCTTAAGAATGAGAATCCAGTTATTCTAAATCACCACAAGCAAGACATCCATTCCTCAGGACCAGGATTACAAGCTGGATTTTTAAAACATTACTAGAAACTTTAAAAAATATATTTCTATGTCAGAGACATCCAGCTCTACGTATATTAAGAATATGAAGCTGTGATTTTTATTAATGCTCTGCATTTTATACAAGTACTTCATGCTAATAATTTTTGAACTGTGTTAGGAAATCTTCCTAAAGATGCATCCATATTTTGAACATTTGAGGATCATTACAAGGAATGATAAATATGAAACAATAGTACACTTTCACCTTTCACTCTGGTTATCATGGGTAGAGGCCAGCTTTGACATAACAGCACAGAGCTGGAACAATTTCAGAGATGAAACCACTTGTTAATCTATTATATTTAATGTGCCTTTAAAATGTGATTGTTCATAAAGACAAAATAAGATCAAAAAATAAAATTCTAACTTTACTACTTACTATCTGTGTGACCTTGGATAGATTATCCATCATCTCCTCATGTCAGTTTCTTCATTTGTAAAATAAGGTTGATAATGGTACCTACTTAATAAGATTGTTATGAGGAAAACACTAGGGACTAAATTATGTCCCCACAAGGTTTATATGTTGGAGACCTAACCCCCATTGTGATGGTATTTGGAGATGGGGCCTTTGGGAGGTAATTAGGTTTAGATGAGGTTAATGGGGGTGAGGTCCTCATGATGTGATTAGAGCCCTTATAAGAAGAGACCAGAGAGCTTGCTCTTCCCCTTTCTCCACCATGTGGAGACACAGCAAGAAGACGGCTGTCTGCAGTCCAGGAAGACAGCATTTACCAGGAACTGAATCTGCTGGCACCTTGTTATTGGACTTTCTAGACTCCAGAACTGTGAGAAATAAATGTCTGTTGTTTAAGACATACAATCTATGGTATTTTGTTATGGCAGCTGAAGCCGACTAAGACAGAGTAAATTATTACACACACACAGACACACACGGAAGAGTGCAATGCACATGTTTAACCCTTAGTCTAGTACACAAATATTTGTTATCATATATTTACATAATAATGCAACTACATATGATTATGTATTCTATATTTTAAAAGACTCTTTTAGTTTCCTATGCAATGGAATTTATTAAGATATTCAGTATTCAGGACAGGCACAGTGGCTCATGCCTGTAATCCCAGCACTTTGAGAGGCTGAGGCGGGTGGATTACTTGAGGTCAGGAGTTCGTGACCAGCCTGGTCAACATGGTGAAACCCCGTCTCTACTAAAAAATACAAAAACTAGCCAGGCATGATGGTGGGTGCCTGTAATCCCAGCTACTGGGGAGGTTGAGGGAGGGAGAATTGCTTGAACTCGGGAGGCAGAGGTTGCCATGAGCAGAGATTGCGCCACTGCACTCCAGCCTGGGTGACAGAGAGAGATTTCATCTCTCTCTTTATATATTCAGTATTCAGTGAATACATTGATGATTTCCTAACATATTAGCTTTGGTTGAACAATCCTGCCTTACACCAGAAAGAAGAATATAAGATTCCTTTTTTCTTATTTTAGAATTGAACTTTTTCACTCTCTCCTGGGCTGAGCTAACTGCATTAAAATTTGTCCTCTATTTTTTTTCAGTCCAGTAGAAAGATTATCGTATAGTGCCATCTGTGTACCCTAATCATGTCCACATTAAGATAGCTCATGTGAGAAATATCACTTTTCCTGACATGATACTCCATCTATGTAAAGAAAGAATAGGGACTCCTTCATTTTAAAAAAATAATTTATCAATAAAAAAATTCTAAACAAGAATTTTAGTTACTAAGAGAATATTATGTCATCTTTTTATTTGGAAGGATAAAATGGGCACATATAAATGCTTGGGATGATGTAGGCTTTAATTTTTAGAAAAAAATATAAACAGTAACAGTCATAGGTGTATATATATATATGTGTAATCTTAATCCTCTTCCAGCCCTTTTAAGTTGTTATGTTGCATCGTTGTGTATTAAAACTGTACATTCCAATCTTAAAGTACTTTGATATTAAGTGGGTAGAATCTGATATTTTATTTCTTAAGTGGGGAAAAAAGCTTTCTTTTCAACACATGAAATTCAACTTACGTAGGAATGAATTTGCCAGGCAAAATGCCAAACTATTACTATCACGGCCAGTTTGTCATTAATTTCTTAAACAAAGAAAATACAAGATAGATGATGGCTGATTATGCACCATTAAAGCAGAGAAATATCCAGGGGTTCAGATAGCTCGTCAAAGGAACAACAACATCTCTACAATTATTTTGTCATTCTGAGATGGAATAACAGGGTATTAATCACAAAGACCATAAGGCACACTTCCACTCTGTATGAATTATGTTTTCATATAAGCCACAGAAATCACTTTTTGGCTACCCTACATTTAAAATATAGACATGCAGGAGAAAACAGAAAGAGAAAGAAATACAATTGCAGGACTGAAATATAAGAACTTTGAGCCAAAACTAAAGATTAGGGCTAAATAGTTCCAATTTCTTTTACAATGAAGAATAAAAAAATTGATAGGTATAAATTGTTTATATATATAAAAGATCAATAGTGTTATAGAAACAACTGTGACAAACTAAGTGTGTCCCTTTAATTGTTAAATAAAAGAATGCTGTAAGATTGCAGCAAAGGTGTTAAGTTAAGAATTTACAAACAGTCCCCTCTGCTTCTCTCCATGTTTAAGGTTGCATAAAGAACCGTCGGCTGGTACTGAGGTATGTATGCAGGCTAAAAACTGAAGGGAAGAGAAGCATTATAAGAGATGGGACTGTATACTAGAGGTATCAAATATATTGCTATCCAGAGTACTAAAAGGTGGATCCATCCTTTAATATGGTTTTATTCTAATACAATTGATGAAGTTTCATTCAAAAAATGCACTTCGTTAGCACTGTCATTATCAGAGGCAAAAAGAAAATGGGATGCCTAGGGATATCATATGCCTCAGGATACCTTAAAGGGGTACTAAAATGCCATGATGATTTTTTTCTAGGTATGTGAAAAAATGCAAAATGTATTCAGAGATGTTTTGATGAAAGGAACTGATCTATATTTAACAGGAAAGAGGAGAGTTTCTGATAGAATGTCTTTCTAGAGAGACGGACCTGCCAGGGGACTGGATGAAAGTGGGTTTTACATCCTTGAAGGAGCTGCTGAAACCAAATAGCTCCTAGAAATAGGTCTTTAGTATTTGCATATAGGTCAATGCTCTCCCTTAGTCTGTCTACTTGTAGAGATCACAGATGCATCTCCAAAGGAGAAAAATATCTAGACTGTCACTTCATACCCTTTCACACTCCTAACCTCAAAGAAATGATATGGTTTACTCTCAAGGCTAGACTTGCAAACAGCCTATTTCGATTTCAAGGTGTTCTTTTGGGTCCTCAATTAGTTCTACATGAACTTGGTGCTTTCTAAAATTGCATTAACAATCAATACAATCTTTTTCTCTAAAAGAGAGAAAGTTGAAAAACAGAGTTCTAGGCTGATGTATGCCTCTCTAAAATTCATCGATTTTAAAATATTGTGTGGTCAGTAACAAGGGTAACTGGTGACCAATATCAGGTTCTTTGTGAGAGTAGAGAGAGGATTAGGTTGCAAGAAAAAAGCTGGCACCTAAAGATAAAGTCTTTACTGAGTCCCCCAAAATGGAGCTTAGAATTTCAAAAGAAAAAACAATGCTGCAGACAGAGCTATTTTTAGCCTTCTACAGCTGTGCTTATATACACCCAGCAGCAAGTCTGCTGAATATCTGTATTAAACACTAAAGCTCTGTTTAGTATATGTATGTGTCAGGCTCCAATTAGAAAAGTGGGCTTTTGATGAAGGGATCCCTTATAAAGAGCTACGGATAAGGTTACGGAAACCAAAGAGGGAAGTTGCAACAGCCAAGGGCTAGAAAAGTAGAAAACTGTTACCATCTCCGAGCCATGGGAGCAAGGGGAGGGAACAATGTAAACAGACCCCACCAGAGCTACTGCCAGGAAAGGGGGCCTGAACTACTTACCCGGGAGACACTGACACTGTGGGAATCTTAGCAGCAGCGCTTGGAGGGGAGGGGGAAATAAAGAGCTAGTCTTGCTCCTTTCTCACCTGCTGATCACCTATTCTTGTTCCCCATTGTCTGAATCCAACAGGAAGCCAGAGGAGTAGCAGCCTGATGGGCAGACACTTAGGGTCACACTCACCCCCTCACCAGTGTAGAGAAGGTGGAGAGTGGATGGGTGTGATGAGTAAATGAAGATTATCTTTTATGCATTTTTCCCTAAACATGGTCCAACTTCATTTTATAGAACCTCTAGGTGTATCTTAACTAGGTGTATCTTAGATCAGTATCAGAGGATAAATAACTCAATTGTTCAGATTCAATGTATGTGGATTTGGATTATATTCCTCAGGTTACCAGGCCAGCAGATAATGTCTTCACATACCCAGCAGAAGAAATAAGGAATAAAACTCAAACTTGCTAATGGTTTGGGAAAAGAAAAGAAACAAAAACAAATTATTTCATAACTTACAAATACAATTATTATAGAATTAGAAATTCTAATAATTATATAATTCTAATAATTACAATTCTGCAGTAGCTTACAGTTTGTAATCCCATTCTTTTTTGATATTATATACTATACTGCCCATTTTAATAAGCTAGACTGAGGTGATTTCTATTTTTCTCTGATTTATTAAATATACGTAATGAATCAAAAAAGTCATAGAGAAGTCAGACTTCCCAATGAGCTACAGTCCTTAATCACATAGCATTTTGAGCATTAACTTTTTACAAGATACTCTTGGATGATATAGAAGATACTGAAGAAGTATAAGACATGAACCCCATCTTCATTACAGACATTCTGAGGGGCATATAAATATACTTGAACAAAAGCAAATAATGAAGAGTTTTAGATATTCAAGTACTAAGTGATGCAGTAAAAATATGTGATTTATATTGAAGTGTAGGAAGCAGATATTAGAAATTATATTTATCATTTTTTTCCTAAGGAGAACAACTGAAATGAAATGTTACAAATCTGTAAATTGACACTGGAGACTTCACTTGGCCTATAAGTCAAAAGCCACTTGTTACTGAGGCCAAGAGATGACTGGATGGTTCCTAATAAAGGGAGTAAGAAAAAGTTCCTCTTGTTCATTGCTCTTGGTTTATTACATGAGTGACAGTTTATGTGTGCCTTGGCCAGTGGATATGAGGTTTTTATTTAAATAATCTATTAAAAAAAGGAAAAGTTGGCTGTGCATGGTGGCTCACGCCTATTAATCCCAGCACTTTGGGAGGCTGAGGCCGGTGGATCACTTGAGGTTGGGAGTTCAAGAACATCCTGGCCAACATGATGAAACCCCATCTCTACTAAAAATACAAAAAATTAGCTGGGCATGGTGGTACATGCCTGTAGTCCCAGCTACTCAGGAGACTGAGGCAGGAGAATCACCCGAACCTGGGAGGCGGAGGTTGCAGTGACGTCAGATTGCGCCACTGCACTCCGGCCTGGGCTACAAGAGTGAAACTTTGTCTTAGATAAATAAATAAAATAGAACAGAATAAAATAAAATAAAAAAGATATGTGACTTAAAAAATTCCCTATGCATAAAGAACAAATGGAAGATAATACTAATAAACAAGTATACTCCTGCAACACACCGCAATAAAAAGTGTCACTAACCTTCAATACAAAATCTTTTCAGACATACACAATGAAAACATATTCAGATCTGATGAGAAGTCAGACAAAGAAACTGGAAATCATCAATACTACTTGCAATATAGCTTTATATCCAATATCATTAATGATGAAACTCACTCAAATTACATTTTTCTTTGAGATATTAAGCCATTGTGATTTGCAAGATATTTGAAATTATTCTTTACCTTAGGCTTAATTTGCTCTTTTAAATTTCAATCGTTATATATATATACATATATATATAAATAAAACAAGTTCTGAACTACGAAACTATTAAAAGTACAATAAACAAATTACTATGCATTTAGGCAGTATGTTCAATACTGTTTTAGCAATACGTATGTCATCAAAAGGTTTTGAGATCATTGGTATAGACTATGGACATGGAAGGAGAGGGAAAGGCATTCTCAAAACATCCCGTTTTCTTAAGCAGTCCCTCTCAAGTATTTTGTAGTTCTGGAATAAGGAGTGTGAAAGTTTGTTCCTTCCCTAAATTCCTGTGTCTGTTGGGCCTGAAACAATTTTTTAACTCTATTGTTCCTTCTTTAATTTTTTTTTTTTAAAGTGCTAAGCACCTACTACGGTCCAGTCAGTGTGCTAGGTGATACAGTGCTAAATAAGACTGGGAATGTATAACCTAATGGTTGAGTCTTCCATTGCCTCTTTAGACCAAGGTGCTGAACTTGGAAGCTCCGTATTCTAGTGCCTAGAAAAAAATCACGTGCCAAGTCAGGGAAGACCTAATGGAAGTATGTACAAGACTTACCCTGGTTAGTTATGGGACTCTAATAATGACATTATAAAAGAGGCTTTAGTTACAGAGTCCCCCATATCTCTCTAATCCAAAAACTATAGCCATAAGTACCATAAGTATGCAAGTGGCTACCACATGGTATGGTGGTTAAATGGTGGCCCCGCAAAAGATATGTCCATGCTTCAATTCCCAGAACCCGTGAATGTTACCTTATTTGGAAGAAGGTTTTTTTACAGGTATAAATTAAAGATCTTGAGATGTAGAGACCCTGGGTCTGATGGGCCCGAAACCCAGTGACAAGTACCCTTTTATAAGAGACACACAAAGAAGATTTGAGAGACAAAAAGAAGTCCATGTGAAAAAGGAGGCAAAGATTGGAGTGATGTAGCCACAAACCAAGAAGCATCAACAGCTAATAGAAATTAGAAGAGGCAAGGAATGGGATCTTCCCTGGAACCTCTATATGGACTACCATCCTGCCAATACCTTGATTTCAGAACCCTGGCCTCAAGAACTATAAGAGAATAAATTTCTAGTGCTTTAAGGCACCAAGTTTGTGGTAATTTCTTACGGCAGCTACAAGAAATTAACACAACCAAGTGAAGACTCTAGTCCTAGTATGTGGTCCAGGTATGTTGTTCTGTTACTCCTTGGGAAGTAGTAAATTATTAATTATTCTGGTTTGGGGAGCATGCAAGAAGAATGGCTGCCAGCTTTAGGGTCAACAGGAGGGGAAAAACTACTGAAATGGTCTTTTCACGGTTATAACAGACATCTACCTCCCAACCTCAAGTGGTTATGTGAGAGCAATTTTATGTTTTACATATTTATATATGTTGCCCAAATTTCAACAACAGACCTCTTTATTTGTATCATCTTTCGGGTTCAATGCCGCATTGAATTACCCTGGAGCAATGCTGCTGTAGGACAGTAGATTTTTCTTCTACTTGTTGTATATTACATGGTGAGGGATGATACTACACATTAAGGCAGTGCTTTCAAATCTTTAGTGTGCATCTGAATCACCAGAGGGCTTGTTAAACATGGTAAATATGAAGTAGAATTTATATTTCTAATATGTTTTCAGGTGAGGCCAATACTCTTAGTCCAGGGACCATACTTTGGGAAGGGCTGCTTTAAAAGCAGAATTTTAAGTTACGAGTTAACTGATGAGCCCTCTACTGAACTTTGCAGTCCTTGATGTGTCTCTTTTAGCTATGGCACGGAGTTATCTTCCACTATTCTCTGAGTGATCAGGACATAACTGATAGTCTCTTACTTGGAAGTACTGATAGTCTCAAACTTAGAGAGTTGCGAAACAACCTGACACTGGCTTGAATGACGATCTGCTAAGGGACCCTTGGGGTTAGCAAAATCACTAAGAATAGTATCAAGAATTGATACCCTCATCATGACTACCCTCTCCATCAACATGTGAGGCTGTTCCTTGAGATCCTCTAAACAAAATGCTATTGTTTCTTTTGCTGGCTACTCAAATTTTTAGTAAGAATTTCTCCATATGAATGCGAGAGTTGCTACCAAGATGCTAGCAAAGGAGATTTCAATAGCCTGGGGTTATGTAACATATTATATTTTATCCCTAGCAAAACCTTAAAAGTGAAATTCTGAGCCCAAACAGACCAATATGATCCACAACAGGTAGTTTAGAAGATATGGCTAGCAAAACTTCAGCAGTTCAAGGTAGGAGAATATTTGGTAGTTCTATGAAAGTGGCCTCTCTCCTAAAATCAAGCCTGCAGACTTGTGAGCCACTAAGAAGCCACATTTTTATCAAATATAAAGTTCATGATCAATTTAATGAAATGTCACTTGGGGCTGAACAAAAAGGATGTTTTAGTCCAGGCACCAAGGAAGGCCATAATTTCACATTCATGTAGAACTTTGGCCTGGGAGAAGAACGAGTTACTCTAGTGCTTTACTGCTTTTAGTTATCTACTTATACATTAGCTCCAGAAAGAAAAATCAAGATATGGGTTGTGGCAAGCTGCAGCTTTGCCAGAAAAAAAGATTGGCCTTAGAGGTCCTAGGTAATCTTGGAGTACCTACATTACCTAGGTAGGTAGTATCTGGAAAAATATCTGCTATTGAAGTGACACTGTCAAACCTCTGAAGTTTTGGAAAACTAATACCACTCTTTAATTCTGAACTTGGATGGGTCAATTAAATCTCAATAGAGGGCCAAAGGTACTCTATTTAAACACAGCAGTAGGATTCTCTCTCTCAAACAGCCTTCTACGTCACACCCTCCTACTATTATTAGTTTCACAATTAAAATTTTTTTTAAAAACCTCCCATCATTTGAGAAAAAAGATGTACTTACCCAAAATGGGGTGGTGAGAAAAGTCAGCTAGGACCTCATTTCGCCTCCACCTATTTTAATAATGTAATTTTAAATGCTTTTGGTATTACCATAAATTTTTTCCTTGGCTCATTCATGTATAGGCAGTTCTAGGTTAAGCCTCTAAATCAAACATTTTCTACAATTTAAAATGTACAGTCTGTTTCATTTTTAGTCATTAAATACCCAACTTTTCCAAAGTAATTTAATGCAGTGGCTCTATTTTTTTCCAGAACTGAGATTGGTGATGTCGGGGTTTGGAGGGTGAAAAATATATTCAAGCTACCCTTGGGATCCTTCTTTTTTAATGGAAAGGATAAAATATACAATGTAGTATTAAAGCTAGGTCAATGAAGGAAAAATTCCAAGGCAGAACTTTGGACATAACTACAGTCAAATTGTTGACTAAAAGTCTATATGACTCTAAAGAAACCAGGTATAGTAAGCCAGAACCACATTTAGCAATGTATATGTTTGAGGTTTACTAGTCAATAGAAATATGATTAATTTAAAAAAGTAAGAAACTATATGAAAACTGACACTTTTCTTAAATAATTTTACTTTTTTTTTCTGAAAACACATCAAGTTTATGACCATATTATGGCATTAAATTGAACAATTTTAAACAACTACCCCCAAAATCCAAATATTTTATTTCTAATATCTATTGTTTGGGTTCTTGCAGATAAATCTTGTGATGGAACATTGACTTTTTTATGGTATTCTATAATGGGCAGGAAGTGTAGGTACTTAGGTTTTGATCGTCAAAACATGTGGCTTTTTGTTCATTTAGGTTACGGTATGTTTTATAGTCTGTAGACAAAAATAAAAGAACTGCTATATTTTCTTGTTGAGTTTGAGCCCACATATTATTAAAATACGCTGCCTAATACCTCAATGCAAATTGCTGATATGAGTAATTTTCTTGGAAGATGTGGGTGTTCAAATGGTTTGCCAGTGCTTCTGATTATTATTCTCTAGTTCAGTCCTGTTGGTAGAACATGATTTTCTTGATCATATTTAATAAGTCACCACAGTTAAGATATTACATAAAAATGACATCTTACTCTTAATACAGATTATTTATGTGCCCAGGAGGATCTCGTGTTCTGAGTGATTTTTACTTTTCCATAAGAAACAAGAGCACCAACTTTTTTGTCTCCACCCACATTTTTGGCTATATGTTTTAAATGTGTTGCAACTTCTCTGCTGAAAAACCTGTGCCGCATAGCTTTAGGGTTTTAAGAAAACTCAAACACTGAAACCATACTCTTGTCAATCTATTCTGCATGATAATTATGATGTAGCTTTTGCTTTCAGTCATATTCACTTTCACCATTACCTCAGCAGAGAATGACATTGTGCATCTCATGGAGTCAGGTTTAAAGGTGAACGTAACCCTCTCTCTTAAGAGCATGAAGGCGAAAATGACTGTAGTGTCCCTATTGCCCATTAGAAGTATTTGAACAGGATTAGGCTTTATTAGCAATTTTTAAATATTACTTAAATGTGGAAGCCACTTTTAAGTGGAGCTAATTAGATACTTATGTGATAAGGTATCACAATATGAATATTCTCATTGATTCTAAATCAAAATCTGAGTGATCCATATATATTATTTTTTAATTTCAAGAGAATTACAACTAAATAGTCCTTAGGAAATTTATTGATTATAGAATCAGGCAAAAACAATGTAGCATTCAAACAAACAAAAAAAACCCCATATCTATCAGAGTAGTGATGGTAACACATTATCACAAAAATGCTTGACTTAAGCTTTTTTATATGTGACAATCAAACATTTCTTTTTGAAAGTGTGAGATTTTATAAAGTACTTTAAAATTTTTAAAATATGCTATTTTTAAAAATTGCTCCCGATAAGAAGTTTTAACCAAGAAACTAAGTGTCTCAAATTTCCTTAAAGAATACATGATTGAATAGCAAATTAAGTTTCAATGACGACTCAGTTTGAAAAATAAAAAGTCATTATAATTAAATTTAAAGTTAAACAATTAACTTACATACTCCTTTAGTAATTACTATAATGAGGTTTGAATTTTACTTTAATTTTCATTTTCCCTCTGACAAAATATCTTAAAGTAATTTTACTAAACTGCAACCAAAATTCACTTCAGATCTTGATTCAAAATATCAGCCCAGCCCAGGTTCTAATTTTAGACAAATAGGCTTCCTCCTCATAAATGATACTGACTTACTGAATCTAACTGGAATGTATGGTTATTTCACCCAACAGTCCCACATACTTGTCATACAATACTTTTAATTACAAGATACTAATTAGTACAACAAAAATGTTCACCTATCCAATATTTAGGCATTAATTATTAATTTCCTTATTCATTGAGACTGAGTAATGTAATTAATCCTTGAGCAAAGACAAGAAACACTGAACTAGAGAGACATACACATTTCAAATTTTAGTCCCCGAGAAAGAATTAAAGATGGGAGTTCTAATTTCCTGCATTAACTTGAGACAGATGTCTTAAACTTCTGACTACTTTGCTGGTGTTAATGGTTAATGTGCTTGGTAAATCATTTATTGTCATTAAATTAAATTAACCTGAGCAAAACAATATAGATTTCAAGCATACAGACATCTCTGTTGACCTTATGAAAATCTCTAAAATTGAAACAAAATACTTAACTATTATATAAAGGAAATGTTAAAATTCTTCCTCAGTACTTAAATAACATATTCCTAAAGCTGGTTTTGCTTGGAGATTTGCTAAGTGTAAAGAATCCAAAGTGATGACAAATGTGGAAACTGAGCCCCATAGTAGCCTCCTCTGGTAGATTAAAGTTTTAGCTCATCTCTTTCCTATAAGCAGCTGTCCATCATCTTTATTTTCCAATGACAGTGTTGAAATATTTCAGAAAATGTTGAGTCTTCATGTTTCATGAAAATTCACTGAATATTTACTCAACTCCAATGATGTGTGCCTGACATCATGCTTCCATGTTTACATAAGCTCTCCATCAGTCAACTCTCACAAAACTTTGGGAAATAAACTATCCCCATGGCAGAAGTGAAGAAACTGAGGTTGAAAGTAGTTTATCCAGGATAGGGTATAATAATGGAACAAGTATTCTTTGGGAGTGGGTGTTGAAGAGACTGGTAGCATATATCAAGAAGTATGATAAAAATATTTGTTATACTAAAGCATTTGACTGATGTTAGCTCTGTAGAGAGAAACAGTGCAGTAGACAAGCACCAATTTAATCAAAGTAATCACTCGCAAAAGTTAAACAGAACTGTGAACCTGCATTGTTGTTTGGTTAAACAAATAATTATTCAGTACATAGTATATGCCAGGCACTGTGCTAGAAAATGGATTTACAAAAATGAATATGATGGTTACTTCCTGCAAGAAGTATAAATAGCCAGTGGGACAGAAATACAAAAACTGAGCTGGTTTTGAAAGATTAAAAGCAGCTAGCCAAGGAGAAGAGAGAAAAAAAAAAAAAAAAAAAAAAAAAAACCTATAATGGGAAGAACAGAGCAAGTAATGTGTGGAGACTACAGTAGATTGGTATTTCTGAGGCCAAAAATATAGGCAGGGAGTGGCTGAAAATAAGATTGAAGAGATAGCATGCTTCCAGATTTGCATGGTTTTATATGCTATATTAATACTGGAGGAAGGATTTTAAACAGAGGAGTGATTTGGTTAAATATGCAGTTAAAGATCACTCTGGGTCATATAAATAGGGAATTTAATAGGAAAAGTTTGGAGGCAAGGAAATCAAATGCTATATTTTAGATGAAAGGTGAAAAACAAATTCAGTGACAGTAGAGATGAAAGGGAGAAAAAATTTGAAAGAAATATATATTTAGGAGTCTAGGATGACTTTTCATTTCTGACTTGGAATAGTTCCATGACCTAAAATGGGGACTCTAAGAGGAATGTAAGGGTGGATGTTGAAATAAGTTTCATTATGAACATGTTGAGTTTCAGGTGCCTGCAGAACACCAGTGAAGCCACCTGGCAGGCAATTGGATATATTAGCCTGACTCTCAGGGAAGATGCCCAAACTGGAGATACAGATTAGGAAGTAGTCAGAACACGAATGGTTGTTAAATATTGGACAATGACAGAAAGAAGAGTCAGGGACCTTAATAAAATACTGGAGGTAGAGGATGAGGAGATAATGCCAAAATTTAAGCTGATAATTAAACATTTATTTGCTAACAAAATCCCTTATTATTTCAGTCATTAACTGCAATCTGATCTTTAGTCATTTGGACACTATAGAAACTGTTCACCAGCCCATACTAAAAGGCAAAATCATTGATTAATGTCTTGGGGGCCTCTAGACCCCCCAAATTTTTGAGGTTAAAGTTCTTTAGCTCCCTCAACTTAGTGGTTTACTTGTGTAAAAACCAATTACAAATCAGTATCTCTACATTTTTTCCTTTCCTCATCAATATTTTATTTCCTCATCAGATAACTATGACATCTGATTGATGTTAAATATTAGGACTTAATAGGAATAGTTAAATGAGTATATTCTATGTATGTAGCCCTGGTTAGAACATTTGGGCCTTTCTGAAGCACTTAAATTTGTAGAAAAACATAATAAAAACAAATTTATTTGTGAAAATCCTCAAATTTAAAAGCTTTTATGGGTATTTGTCCAATAATTAATATAGATGATCCTGAGGACACATATATAATCTTTCTGTTTTGTTCCCATGTGGCACTGACTGTCTGCATTGTGCTAAAAGACCTCTGTTTTGATTCAAAAACCACATGAATTGAAATGCAACTCATGCCAGCACTGTAGTTCCATTTACAGTCCTGCTATAGTACTAATGTAGTGACTTCCTAAGTTCCATGCACAGTTATCTTGTGATTTGGATTCAGGCCCAGCAGAACTGAAGGTCTGTTCCTCAATTAATTCAACTTCTAAGTGTCCTAGACAATCAGTGGGTTGTGTTAACTTAGTTCCTTGCAAATCACTTCCCTCCCAGCCTTTCACTTCATCATTTGTGACTTGTGCATAGTAGGAAATCTCCCTAAATCCTTTTCTTACTCTGATTGCACTGGGCATTGTTTAAAAGGAATGGCTCTCATTATTTCCCTTTGATAATTTACATTTTAATTCTAGTTCCAAAAACAGCTGGCCTCCACTTTGAAAAGCAGTACAATAAATCCTTTGGGCATACCTCCTTTTTCCCTTCTTTTCCAAAGCATCATGTCCTCCAAAGGACTTACATTTGAAGTGGAAGACATTCTCAGAGAATTAAAATAGACATTTGTAGATCATCTGTATATTACAAAAAATTTAAAGGATTTATGAGTAATGTTTTATCCATACATCTAATGAATTGTTTTAAGACTTAACTGCCCAAAGAAATAAAACATGGTATTATGTACATTGGTGAAGAAAAACAACCTTATTGCCTTTCTATTGCAAATTATTTTTTTCAAAAAGATTTTTTATTCTTTTAAAAATCCACACCAGCTACAGGAAGGGTGAATATAATCTACAAAGAATGTAAAGTTGTATCTGTCTTTTCCCAAAGCTTTGTCTCAGTCTCATCTTTCCAACAGCTCTGATTACTTGTATCATTATTTACATGGTTATATATTAGAATCATCATTTTTATACATGACCATAAATGATGATTTTAACACACAACTATAATTATGACTAGGCTCTTATTTAAGTGTATCAAATGTGTGTTTCTTACTCCCAAAGACTTTTAAAAATGTAACTTAGTGATATGATAAGCATTTATTTATAGTCTGTTTAGTAACCAAAAGGATGTGAGGCAGCTGACTTCAACTGGGTAACAAGCTCCAGGAGGGCAGGGATGTGGGATTGTCTTTTACTTTGTACTGCCAACATGGCTCATCACAGTAGGAAACTCATAACTGGTTCTTAATAAAAACTTGCTGAATATAAAGTAAGTGCTCGCTATGGATAGATTTGTTTCCTCTGGAAGGTGCCTTATAATTCCAACCTTCCTTTATGACATTCAGATTTCCCTAATAAAAATAAAAATAAAAACAAAAAAACTTACCTGTCCAGCATCCCAACTACTGCGGTCTTTTCTGAGCAAACAGGTAGCTAAGATGACTGATTTGTGTAAAAGTGTGAATTAATGCAATGCTCTTCCAATTAACCATAAAATACAAGCAGTCTTGGAGACAAATTTATCCCCTTACTTTATTAGAAAACTAAGGCCCAGAGGGTCAAATGACTTTCTCAAGGACTCAATAAGAGGGCGGTATTATAAGGATTTCTGTGTTGAAGGCAAAAATTGGATATTTTTAGACAAATGAATGAAGGCTTCTTTTTCTTTTTAAGAGAAATAGACAGTGTTAATTCTTTCAAATCATTGTCTCCAAAAGTAGTCACCATTTCCTTTTTGGTATAGGATGAAACAAGTTTTGTTAAACCTTTTGGGATTCTAAGCTTGTGTCTCTAAAACTATTCATTCATTTATTCAAAAATACTTATTGACCATTCCCTTCATAGACACAATTGGGATATCATGGTGAATAAGAGAATAAAATATTATTGCAGATACTGTACAAACAAGGAAACAAAAATTATTTAGTGACTATGGTGTCTTGTTCCCTACTTCAAAACTGAAATTAGTGAATGTTTCAAGGATAAATATTTAAACAGTGAACTATTCCATAAAAATTATGTGGCCTATACAATGATACAGAGTGATAAATCTAAACACAGTGTAATAGAACAGTTTGTAACTTATCATGATTTTTAAAAGTTATTGTGTGGACAACAAAACCATAAAATAAATAAGAGTCAGTAAGACGTTATTTTATTTACGTTCTCTTCCACATAAATTCAGTGCTTTGTCTTTATCTATTCATGTTGGATATCCCAGTACCAAGTACTGGGATAACATAACATCGACTTAAAATTTTATAAACTTTATACAATTTTATAAAGGGTGACAGTTGCTTACTTTCTGACTGTTCTCAAATGGCTAATGTGACCTAAAAGTGATCAGCATCCCTTATGTATGGTAAACCTGTTGACATTCCCTTTTTCTATGGAGCTACCATTGTGGTATATAGAGTATTTTGTTCACTCTCACTTCCTGAGAAACAATAAGTCTTTGCCCTAAAAGATAGCTTTAATTTGACTTCCAGATTCTTAGATGTGAAGCAAAAACAAAACAAAAAACTCAAGAGATCTTTGGTAACTATCCTCACCTTAAAAATAATGAAACAAGGGCCAAGAAAGTCATAGTTTAGTTTCAACTTAGATTTTTTTTCAGTACTTCCTTTATGAGTCTATGTAAAGCTATCCTGTAAAAATTATATATATGTACATATTTATACATGCACATATATTAGGCATCTTGTTCAAAGAAGTATAGGTATTAATAAATGTGGACCTTAGTAATCACATGTAGTTATGGAATTAGGTAATCAAATGTATAATCTTATAAATGACAAAACGGAGCAGCAATGTGGGTACACAGAAATAACAGCACTCAGTCAAACTGGAGTTATACAAAGCGATCACCATATGATACCCCTCTTTGTCCTCCATTTTATTCTCTCCAACTTCAGAAATAGAGAAGAAACTTTATTTATATACCATCAATGAGGAGGCATTACACTGTTCATGTATAACTTCAAATGTTTAACTTACAAATTTTTATGCAGTTAAATGGCAACTGAATAAAAATCAGTATGTTATTTTTAAGAGCAAAATGAAATTTTTATTAGAGTTGGTATGGATTTTTCCAACAGGAGGTCTATTTTATTCTATTATTAGATTATATTAAAAACATATAACATAGTTATCTCAAAATCTGAAATGTTGTTTGTGTTTTGAATATATGTATACCTAGATTTTATGAAGATGATATGTAACAGCAAATCTGACCACCAGAGAGCCGTGTCATTGTAAGGTTACTTTTTATTCCATCCTGAGGATGCTGACATGAGTCCAGAAATGGCATGAATAAGTGCTGCCACTCTGTTTAAGCCAATAGTACTTTTCTAAGGAGAAGCATTTTCCAGATGTGCCTTGGCCTAAACCAGGGCTCCTCAGCTCAATGGTGAGAGTTGATTCTCCATAGACATATAGCACCTTCTCTTCAGGTTTAAGAAAGTGCATAATATTTTTAGAAAGGCAACTGCAATTGTTCAATGTTTTTTCCTAATTATATTCCCAGAAAAAGGATGCTGAATAAAATCAGTGAAGTTATTTACATAATAAACTATGTTTTAATCACAAGATACAAAGTCATGAATATTTATTCATCACAAAGTTTCCAGTGGCTGCTCTTATGTTTGAAATATTTTGTGATGTGAAAAATAACCCAGCATAATACAGGAATCCTAAGCAATTTTCACCTTGAAATAATTACTTTAAAATAATAAAAATAATATCCTCAAGGTTAAATATTCATAATCCATTTACATCCACATCTTTATCTACAGACTGTTTCCATAAGTATCTGATATCTACAATAAAATATGAATTTTTTCTTTGCCACGGGAAAATAAAAATTGAACTCACTTTAGCAAAGTACAACACCATCTTTTCATCTTGACTAACTTAGCTTAATCTAACCTCTTGCTAATATTTGAGATACTTTATATATTTCACTACCATAACAATAGTACAGTCTCATGCCTATTGTACTTTCCTTGCAACTGCACCTAGGCAACAATATTTGTTGAAATCTGGTTCTGACTATACACATGGCTCATCACTCAAGGTGTCGTCTATGTTCCACATCTGGTTGAAATGCAACTTGTTACATTTCTAATTCTCTGTGACTCTAAACAATGCAAGATGATTACAGGGGAACAACTTATCTCAAATACAAGTCCTGATAAGGGGGAACAAACCACTAACTATCTGACAACCAAGAACTTTCTAACTTACGTATTTTTGTACAGTATTCTTCAATTTTTCTTAACTTTTAAAGAAGAATATTGCCATTTCCCTTGACACTCCCATTGAATATGTGTAAGAATCATTATCAAGTCACAGCTAATTAATAACTTTTTGTTTTCAGGCTAATGGTCACATGAGGAGCTTTCTTGTCCATCATGTTATTTCTGGAACAGTCAAACAATCTCACTATTGATTTAATAGAACAGTGAAAATTAGGCCAATTATTTAATTATAATTCCAATGTATCCACAATCTCTACCTATTATCGAAATTAGAAGGCAACAGTACAATTTCACATGAGAATATGTAAAACAAAACAAAATCAAAATTCATAGTTATACTGTAAGTCCTAGATTTCAGTTTGAATGAGAAAACCTCATGTGGCATTCTGAAGAGAGACAAAATAGTGCTTACATATCTAAATTCTAATTCTCAGAATATTTTCATGACCATGCACTTATAAGACAAAACACCTGGGTCTTAGCATCTTCCTACCAGGATCACTAAAGTTGAGAGGGTTGCAAAACGGTTTAAAAGACATTTTTGATAATGAACAGTGAAAGGTTCAGAATCAAAAAATCCACCCCACTTTTTTTAAGTGCATGGGTAACAGATTTAACAAATGTCCTCCAACAGCATATTCACACACACGTTATAATTTATTTTTGAGAAAATGGTCTCACTTGTGAAAACTGAACAAGAACAATGCAATCTGTCCTAATTGACAATACAATATGATCAATATGACCAAAAAGGCCATGCCATCTTTTCCTTCTGAAAAGTGAATATTGTTCTGGTCACAGACTTTCATTGAAAGTAGATCTCTGACGAAAACACAGAATATAGTTTGATTTACATTTTACCTTTTAATGAAAAGATTCAACAAAATTAGGATAAAGAGAAATCATAAGAAAATGATGCATGAAAATGTTAGTGTATGAAATGTCTACTAAAGATTCTACACAGTTACTTGAAGGGGGACACGATTTTATTCTGAGATTACTAGAAGCCAAGAAAAAAATGGAGACACAATCAACGTCACAAACACTGATTACAAAACCAAGCTAATGGCTTCGGAAAGAGTCTCCAGTATCTAACATGCTCTGACTTGAGAGAAATCTAAAGATTCCATCCATGGGACTTCATAAAGGGAAATATATTAACTATTGTCTTCACATAGTCTTCATGTATTTATCTTTTAACAGTATGGTTTTTATAATTTCAAAGCTATTTTCTGGATTCATGTTCAACCATGACAACATATGCCAGGGTTGACAAAATACAGTTTGAAGGTCAAATGGGCCTGTCACTTGTTTTTGGTAATAAAAGTTTATTGGAACATGATAACAACTGTTTATCTATTGTTTGTGGCTGCTTTCTTGCTATGACAGCAAAGCTGAGTAATTGTAATAGAGACTATACGTGACCCACAAAGCCTAAAAATTTTCTCTCTGGCCCTTTGATAAAATAGCTTGCCAATCCCTACCACAGTACATTAACTATAAAAATATTAACAGGTCTTAGTGCAAATCTTTAAAATTAGAAATAAATATCTAACAAGATGTGTTTATAATCTTCTGAAAGACAATTTGTTAACACACATATACACATGTACAACTGATTTTCAATAACTGTTTACTAACTTATCTGTGAAGTCATGAAGTCCATTTCCATTAAGGTCTAGAAATTAGAAGGAATTAAATAGAAATTAATCTTTGTTCTTTTCCTTTATTTTCCAAGGCTAGTGCCTTTAAATATATATATATTTGGCATGCAAGTGACATAACCCCAATAGAAGCCTATATTATTCACTGACTGACATTTCTGCATGGCTTCTAACTCTCACCCATCTCCACCAGCATCACACTATCCCATTATTTAATGTTAATATTTTCTTAATTATATGTGAAAAAGTCTGCAACCAAAGTTTCTAAAGAAGTCCCTTAGTTTCCCAGTCTAAATAGTTTGATGTCTCTATGCTACACAATATGTAGAAATTCTAGGCAGGCCACTATCTTTCCCCAAATTTTTCTTGCTAATCTGAATATTTCACATTCCTCACACCATTTCCCAGGTCAAAAATCCTTCACTGATGCCAGTGGCCTTACGATGAACCCAAATCTCTTACTAAGGACCTCTACAAATCCAGCACCACCCACACAGGCAACTGTTCTCCAAAAGAAACCCTCTATTATAGGCAATCTGGTTTGCTTTGCTCACTGTCACCTCAGTGCCTTTGCTATTGCTGTTGTCCTATCTAGGTGCTTTTCCAAACCTAGACACACTCATGCTGCTTCTGACATAATGTGTTTCACTTCTGCACATGGCAATGACTCTCCCTCCTCTGAATTTGCTAGCACTTACAAGACATACTTTATTTTTTTTACCATTCATATGGTTGTAAATTATATTATTTTTAATACTAGTTTTATGTCTTATATCTCTAGTGACTGTCAACTAGAGGAGACCAATATGCTGTATATTTGATACTCTATAGCACAAGCAGGGTTGTCTATATAGAAGAAATTAATTACTTTTCTGATTCTTTTTAAAGCTCTTTCATTAACTCTTTGGAATACATTTTAATTCAAATTTGATGCTTAGTAATATCTCAATATTAAAAAGGCCACATTTTGGATATAATTCCAAGAATACTATTCAGACTTTAATATATATTTGAATTATTTGTTGATTTGTTTTATATATATATAAAAACACATGTATATAACATATATAACACATAAAACATATATAACACATATATAAAACATATATAGAGAGAGAGAAAGAGAGAGAGAGGATCTGGCTGTCATGCAGGCTGGAGTGCAGTGGCACAATCATTGCTCACTGCAGCCTCAAACTCCATGATTCAAGCAATCCTTTCACTTCAGTCTCCTGAGTAGCTAGGACTACAGACACGTAATATCACACCTGGCTAATTTTAAAAAAATTATTTTGTAGATTTGGGGTCTGACTATGTTGCTTAGGCTGGTCTTGAACTCTTGCCTCAGACTCCTAAAATGCTAGGATTATAAGCATGAGTAACCACGCTTGTCCCATATTTTTAACATTTAAGTAACTGCAAGTCTGGGAGATCCCTATATCGAATGGTTCCGTATTAAAGTAATTTACATAATAAAAAATAATACTAAAAATAAAACAGAAGTCAAGGAAAGAGGCTTAAAGAAAAATCAACAATAATTAAATACCCCATTATAAAATAAAAATATTAATTGCTCCTAAATTATGTGATACTTTGGAAATGTCCAGTAACTACCATAACGTGACAAAATAAAAAAATTTTAAAAATAGGCCAGGCATGGTGGCTCACGCCTGTAATCCCAGCACTTTGGGAGACCGAGGTGGGTGGATCACGAGGTCAGGAGAGCGAGACCATCCTGGCTAACATGGTGAAACCCCGTCTCTACTAAAAACCACAAAAAATTAGCCGGGCATGGTGGCAGGCGCCTGTAGTCCCAGCTACTCAGGAGGCTGAGGCAGGAGAAAGGCGTGAACCAGGGAGGCAGAGCTTGCAGTGAGCCGAGATGGCGCCACTGTACTCCAGCCTGGGCGACAGAGCAAGACTCCGTCTCAAACAAATAATAATAATAAAATAATAATGATAATAATTTTGTTTATTGAAGGCACGCTTAGGAAAAAAGTAAACAGCTTTGAACCATGCCAAAAGTATAATCAATCAAATGTCTGCAAACTGTATTTAAAGCTAAACTCAATAGAGCATTATACTAAGGCCATAAATATCTGAAAAGTGCATTAAATATTTTAGTATAAGCAATAGATGCATAAAGAGGTACACTGTTTATTAATCTCATACATGATTCAAGATTATCATGAAATTGGATCAGCTCACTTACCAAATTATCAGGAGATTTAGACCGTTGTCTCTAAGAAGCAAAATGTGTGTTACACTGTTATTTAATGTTGGTTGTTGCTTGGCACCTGACCTTGTTTACAACTAAATCTGCTGTCGCGAAATAGCCAAAGGACACATTCATATTGAGAATGGAATTTTTTTTTGACTACTTCTCTCAAACACGAATTTGTACTTTTCTGTTTAGATTGTTTTGAAAAGCTTAGTTTGGGGTACAAAGAGACTACAAGTGATTAAAATTAATTATGCATGTAATTCTCCAACAGCCAAAAAAAAGACACAGGTTGAGTTACATTACAGCATTAGATAAGAACAGCTTACCAAAAGTCTATTCTTGTTTCCACCATTGGTTTCTGATTTTCTAAATTATTTCTCTCTTGTGATTTAACACATTAGCAAATAAGATACAGATATATCTAGAGGGATTTAGAAGATATAATTAATCTTTGAAAGCTTTTACAAGATCCTAAAAAAATTCTGCTTTTAACAACCTCAAAAATTACAATGCAGTGCAAGTTAAATAAAAGACAAACTCCTTATCGGGGTCAAAAGCCAGTGCCATTGGTCTTTCTGTTTCCCAAATGTATCAAGCTTCGTCCTGCTTTAGGGCTATTCTCTCTCACTTGAAAGCTTTTCCTCCGGGTACTCCTGTGGCTGGCTACTTCTCATCACTCATGCCTCCAAAGGCAGCCTATCCCACCACAGACAAGCTCTATTATATATGTTTATTGTATATTCCCAACAGCATTTATTTGTGTCTGAAATGTTCATTTATTATTTTACTTGTTAAAGTCTGTCTCCTGCTGCTAGAATGTTAGCTCCATGAGGACAGGAATTTATATGGTTTCTTCTGATATTCTCCACATTCAGAAAAGTGCCTGCTAAATATTAGGAACCCAATAACCATTTGTTAAATAAATAAATGAATGAACCATGGGCTGTGATCTAAGAAAGGACACACTAGCCTGATATTCAAGTAGAAGAGAGAGTGAATCCCTCCCGAGTAAGAATATCATGTTCTAAAAGGCATTATTTTAATTCTTTACAGATTATTTAAATTTTCAGACCATCAAATAAAATAAACTGAGAAGAGTATGAAATATCTTACTTTAAGAGATCTGCATTTATATGTGTTGACTCTTGATATACAATTAAGGTGGTTTTATTCCTTGTACCACATAAAGACACTTCAGAGGAAGACAATATGCACAACCCATTTTTCATCAATGTATATGGAAATTATAAGAAACTTTGTTCTATCTACTCAGTGATAAAACACTCACTCTGATTCTGTTGGATGATTGGACATTTTCGTCTAGAGAATTAAGACATATTACACGGAATATTCTAACAGAACGGTGGCATTAGAATTCTTCCAATTTTCTCGATAGTGGTATGGATTCAGTTTTCAGTGACCAGGAATATGTTTCTCCTTGAATATTTAAGCACAATTTCTACTTAATTTCTTTCCTTCAAGATGCTCTTCATGGCTTTCAAGTATTTGTCAACTAAAGACTCTACAACGCTTAAGTAGCATGGGTGCAGGTGAAGCTCTGCTGAACACAGTAACCACAGCAACACCCAATTCCTATTTAATTTGAAGTCTTGGAAAAAGCAAAGCAAAACAAAACAAAACAAAAAACAACCAAACAAAAAAACAAAAACAACCACCACCACCAAGAGGGATGGAGCACTGTCAGCAGAGAAACAGGAAGGCACGTAAGAGTAGGAAGGTAAGTGGGAAACAGGCACAAACACAGAGGCCCACAGCCTTTCTAGCTCACTTCCTCTTAGCTAAAAATGTTAAATCTGGGGGAAACACAAAAGGAAAGCAATTTTAAGAAAATTTAATGGCAATATAGATGAGAAAAAAGTTTCAACCTGCCTATTTTTGTTGCATTCCCCTTATATGTTGAGCCAAGTTTAAACATAGACTCAAATCAGTCTGGAAGCATCAGTATGGATAGTTCAAGCTCACAGAAAAGCTCATTGGCTTTCCAAGTCTGGGCACACATCCCCACAGTTTAAACTACTATCCTGAGAGATCCAAACCACAGGAATGGCCCTGGAGCAGTAGCTTTGTAAGTGTTTCCTGGATCAGATTTAGTCTCAATGCTTATAGTAGTGTAGCTGGCATGTAGCTGGTTGGAATGACCCTAGAATTCCGAGCCCCTCCCTCTTTTATATCCATGTGAGAGTCACAGTTGAGTCACAAAGTTGGGCAGGTATGACTGCCACCTCACTCCACCCTCAGCTCAGAGAACAGAAATACAAGCAGAGTTGGGAACGGCAGTCAGAATGAGATGAGTCTTCAGTGACACCTCTTACCAAGCACTGATTTTGAGCCTGAATTACTGAGTCTCAGGCCTGCTTCCACTACTAACTAGATAAGGAAAATCACTGAAATGGTCACTATCCCAGTTGACTTATATGTACTCCACAGGTTCACAACATTTGCTCTTGATAGTCTCTTTTCCCCATCAAACATCCTCTAATTCAATAGAAGTAGCAAGTCTTGAGAATTGATGCCTCTTCAGTGATTGCACAGAGGCACAGAAATAAAAAATACATTTGTAGCTCTCATTTGTAAATGTAGAAAATAATTAACTAATTATAAAAAGAATGCATTTAATAGCATTTTAAATATTTCCAGATACGTAAACACACAGTCTTTCTAAGTCCAGTAATTAACAGGGCTACAAAAAGCTATTCCATTACATAAATTGTAAATATGTCAGGAAGCAAAATACTTTATTAAAAATCAGTTTATCCATTTTAAATACCATTTTTTAAATGGAGAACTTTGGATTCCTATTAAAACCCTCATGATACCATTTGGGAAGGGGCTAAATAAGGCAGTAAGAATCTCCAGGATTGTACAAAGCTTCATACTGCCAATTTTGATATTGACCACTCTCAATATGGTGCTACTGAAGACAAAAGAAGAAAAAACATGAAATTCGTGACAGAGTTTTAAAGCTATAAGAACTTAAACAAATGAAAAAAACTGCTCAGTTTCACCAAAGGCCACTCAGTGCTCTATAACAATCTGCATCTCGAATGAGGCAAAACTTTCGTCTGAGATACAGTGGCCAAAGCTTTTTTTTTTTTTTTTTTTTCTATTACACTTTAAGTTCTAGGGTACATGTGCACAATGTGCAGGTTTGTTACATATGTATACATTAAATCCTAGATCATAGTCACCTGGTTTTTTTTTTGTTTTTTTTTTTTGTTTTTTGAGACGGAGTCTGGCTGTGTGGCCCAGGCTGGAGCGCAGTGGCCGGATCTCAGCTCACTGCAAGCTCCGCCTGCCGGGTTTACGCCATTCTCATGCCTCAGCCTCCCGAGTAGCTGGGACTACAGGCGCCCGCCACCTCGCCCGGCTAGTTTTTTGTATTTTTTTAGTAGAGACGGGGTTTCACCGTGTTAGCCAGGATGGTCTCGATCTCCTGACCTCGTGATCCGCCCGTCTCGACCTCCCAAAGTGCTGGGATTACAGGCTTGAGCCACCGCGCCTGGCCTCACCTGGTGGTTTTATAAGAGATTGAAGTTTCAATAGATGCTTAGTATTTTATGTTTCCCTAGCAGCAAAATTCTTAAAAGTTCCATCAGTCCTGGTTTCTGGTGTTTAAGTGAAGATAAACTGCATTTTCCATGTGAAAGCAGTGTCACCTGAACTTCTTAAAATACACATTTAAGTAGCCAGTATTGCAACTTAGGACGTTTTGATCAACATGGAGATGTTCTAATTCTGAGCACAAGATTTAGCTTTACCGTTTGATTTCAATAATGAACAATGGAATCTGGACTATCTTAATCTAAACAGAAAAATACAGTGATACTTTAATATTAATCTAATTTGATTTCATTAATAAATACTTGGTCATTTTCCCCTATTAAATTGTATTTAATACCAATTATTCTCATGTGGAATCAACTGATTGCATAATAATTGATTTCATCTATGAAAAAAGCAAATATATAAAAGTCTAACTCTATCTCAGAAAGTAATTATACACAAACATGCAAATACCACCACTACCACCATCATGTTAGCCCTTGTGAAACACCAGGTAGACAAAATTAGCACGCTGAGAAGCTGTTACAGGTATTATAATTCCATGTTCTCATCCACTAAGTAAAGAAATTGTATGCTACAGATTGCAAATTTTGTTCAAACAATAAGTAAGTTTATGTAGCAAATTAAAGAATCAAATATTTTCCTGGCTATACTAGATGACCTACTAAGATAAAAAGAATGAATAACTGAATCCTAAAAACTTTTTTGCTTGTTTTTCAAAGTGGGCCAAAAGAATGTAGTGTATCATATAAACAATAAAAAATAGGCAGCCTATTATTTAATACATTATTTTGTTCAAAAAAGTAAACTCTTAAGGGAAGACTAAATTACAAATTTGAGAGGCACAATACTCAAATAAAATAGTAAAATGTCAAAGCTGAGCATTATTTAATTGCCTTAATACCAATCAAAATGATACCATATTATTTTCTAAAATTGATACTTTCTCATACCAATTCATTATATAATTTCAGCACCATGCATTAACAACACAATGTTGTACTTTTAAATTGTTATAATGCAATGCAGTAGCCACCTAAAATCCATTACTACTTAAATAAATATAAAGGGTTCATATTGAAATGATTGTTTTGTCTCTAATAGAGTCAGTTTGTACATTTACTTGTGAGTTTGCTTTAACTGTAAAGGACCTAGACAGTTAAGTGACGAAATATACCCATGCTATTCAAGCACTGTATTTTATGGTCATTTTTGAGGTAGATTAAGATGGCTAACAATGATGCTATACAGAGAAATGTAATTAGGAATATTTTACTTAAAATTAAATTAATTTAGTTCAACATTTACTGATTGCTCATACAGTAGTTCATACTCCACTTAATAGGTATACATTAGTGGAATCAGTTAACTAACATAAAATAAAGACAATGGACTGCCTGACACATAGTAACTTTACTAGTTAAGTTTTTAAAAAAACTAGTTGAACCATGTTTTATAGTGTCTGATGAACAAAATAATAAAAAGTCAGTTGGCTAGTCAAATTTTTTATTTAAAAAAATTCATTGTATAGATGTATTATTTTTGACTGCAAAATGTCTTTAAAGTAATTCAAAGAAGGCTGATGAGGATATCTTGAGGTGAGCAACTATCTACAACCTAAGGGAAACTGAATAAACTTGGATACAAACTAATGGGGAGAAATAGGGTAGTAACTTTTCTTCCGATTTTTAAAGGCCTTTTTGAGGTAGAAAGTATTATGAAAGATTGGTATACAAGGAAAAAATTGTTGAAGCCTAGGAGATATAAAAGCCAAGTTTAGTCTGGGTGCAGCGGCTCATGCCTGTAATCCCAGCACTTTGGTAGGCTGAGGCAGGTGGATCACGAGGTCAGGAGATTGAGACCATCCTGGCTAACAATGTGAAATCCCATCTCTACTAAAAATACAAAAAATTAGCCGGGCATGGTGGCGGGCACCTGTAGTCCCATCTACTCGGGAGGCTGAGGCAGGAGAATGGCGTGAACCCGGGAGAAGAAGCTTGCAGTGAGCCGAGATCGTGCCACTGCACTCCAGCCTGTGTGACAGGGCGAGACTCTGTCTCAAAAAAAAAAAGCCAAGTTCAAAGAAAGGACCAAGATAGGGATAGAACCTTGAGAAGGGGGAGAGGTTAGCATAAAACTTCATGTTAAATGAGAAATATAAATATAATGAAAAATAAATTTCAATAAGAATATCAGGCTATATTAAAGACCAATGTTTATTTCGCCAATACAAACTGAAAGGAAGGGGCAATCTAAGTAAAGAAGAAAAGAAGAAAAGGGAAAGGGAAGAAAGGAAAGAGAGAAGACAAAAAAGGAGGAAAGAAAAAAGTCAAGGTGTGTGATCTTAAAAGTAAATTATTTGCCCTAAAAGGCTCATTAACATAACAAAAAGCAAAAAAAAAAAAAAAGAAAAGAAATGTGCCCCGTGTGATGTGTGTTTTAATGGAAAACAAATTGTCTAAAACTTTCCCCAACTTCCACAATATAAACTTAACAACAGACTGAAAGAGGATTCTGAGCACTTTGTTTTGTCTAACTTTCCATAGAATTTTACTGAAACGTTTAAGTAAAATGTATTACAGTTAAAGTACTACCATTCAAAGGAAAGTTTATGTCTTGAACAGGAAAGATCAAAGATTAGATTCAAAGTGTTTTTCATACAAATTCATCTAATTGTGTTCACATCATTTTAAAATTCTGAATTCACCTAATTCACCATAAAACTCCTTCCAATAAACATACTGTATAATTTTTACAAGGAAGCACCATGCCTTAGTTCAAAGACATGACAGAGGAGGGATGGGGACAAAATATGTTGAAACAGAAAAACAAAACATCTATTCCTTCTTCACCCTCTCAGACAAAAAAGCCGCATGTTCTCACTCATAGGTGGGAACTGAACAATTAGATCACTTGGACCCTGGTAGGGGAACATCACACACTGGGGCCTATTACGGGGAGGGGGAAGGGGGGAAGGATGGCATTGGGACTTATACCTGATATAAATGACGAGTTGATGGGTGCTGACGAGTTGATGGGTGCAGCACACCAACATGGCACAAGTATACATATGTAACAAACCTGCATGTTGTACACATGTACCCTAGAACTTAAAGTATAATAAAAAAAGAAAAAAAGAAAAAAAAAGGCTCATCTCTACCCTACATGGACAGCTTTTAATAGCTGAGAATTTGCTTTCATTCCACATCTTCCTCTACACCCACCCACCCAAACCTCCATACACATTCTCTCCCTTGACTTTGGCCTTTTGTGTACTACATATTAATTTGCAGCCCTTTAACTGCTTTTGGTGCCTAGAACCATTTTCTGCAATTGATAACTGAGAATATCAAAAGTTGTTTCTCATAATGAATAAATAAATAAATACATAAATGGTAGTAAGTGCTCTCCTTAATGAAAAATAAAGGCCAAATTTTTATCAAGAGAGTAACATTACTGAAACAAAAATAGCTAGAGAACAGTAAGTCTAACATCCAAATATCGAATTTAAAAGAACGGTGTGAAGGGAGGGAAAATATGGTGAAATGATCAAAACACAGCCCTTATATGAAAAGGTCTAGATTGAGTAGATAAAAGTAATAGCAACAGTAAAGAGATAATTAAAGTAGCAAAAAGACTTGATATATTTGAGAGAATCAGATATGACTAAAAGAGTTTATTAGCATCTTTAACTCATCTATAACAGAGACAAAAAAATTTGAGATTGTTTCAAAACTGTTCAGGTTCATGCATTTACTAATGACTTGCCTAAAGTGACTACTTTTAGCATTAAGGAGGATAGTTTTGATCTGGGTGTGGTGTTATCTTCTATTGTAACTGTTATTTCAGATTCTTTATTTTAATCTGTTAAGAGGAAATTAAGTATTGAAAGGATTCAATAATCAGAGTTGCCAACTTGAATACTAAAATCCCCAGTTTCATATGGTCAGTCTTATACGGACATCAATGAATCACTGAAGGACGCACCTATTGTCCTATAAGCAAATGTAATAATGATTTTTTAAATTGTCAACAGTGCAACTATATTTGTTAAAAGCATGTCCAGTCTGTTGTCTAATTGCTAGTAAAATTCAACACTAAATACGTATGTGTGATAAGAAAATACACAAAAATACACCAACATTTTTCTTCCTTTTCCCTTCTGATGTTTAGAAAATTTGGAAACTGGTTTAAACCAAAAGGGGTAAAGGAATGAAATTATTCCTTCAGGCTTAGAGGATTCTGTGCCAAGTTTCATTTCTGGCTACATACTTCTAACCAAGTTCAAGATCCCTGAAAAGGAATACACAAAAGAGAAAATATCCCTTTAACCTCAGTGGAACGACATTAGTAGAGGCTGCTATGGGAAGAGAAAGGCTTTTGCCCTGAGATGGGTGTGCTCCTGGTGTTTGGTTTCCATTGAGAGGATGCCTGCTCCCTCAATGAATCTGAAGTACCTACTAGGATGAGGTAATGGCTGTGCCAGTTTCACTGGGTCATGCTCTTTCAGCACATTCTTTCCCTCTCTCCTCCCTGAGAAGGTGCTGTAAACAAGTCATCCTGAGAGGTGCTGGAGAGAATGAACAATCCTAAATTCAAAATTCTTGAGAACACTGGACCTGCTATGGCAGTCTAGACATAAACAGAAGACTAAAGCAGCCATAAAGAAACAGGTTATTTGATAAGAAAAGGGAAAACAAAATAAGAGAGGAGATAAATAAAATAAAAATTAGTATAACTAAAATATTATTTTATAAAAGGTAGCTCTGTTTTTAAATTACTTAGATCTTCAGATGTGTGTTAAGCAATTTTCTACTTATGGTTTTAAAAAAGAAAACTTTGGACATTAAATAATATTGTAGCAAACTGTAAAATATGAAAAATTAAAATTGAATGAACAACAGATAAACAGCATGTACCACTGATCCTGAAGCCACAATGGCTCTGATAACATACAAATGATGAATGCAGATGTAAACCTATGATAATCAGATGAAATTACCAGGAAATCAACATAAACACACACACACACAAATATAATAATCCTTACTGAATGAAAAAAAATGACTTTTTCTTGAAGGAAGGGTTCTTTGTGTGCATGGGGCTGGGGCTTTTGGAACTTCCATGATTTGTAAATTCATAAGGATTTCTACCAAAATACAGACACCTATTGCCCAGTTAAAGTGCTGTTTTGTGTTATATTCTGATGGAAGGCTGTAATCTTTTCCTTGGGCATAAAATTAACAACATTCTAAAGGGCTTCTATTTATTCAATCTATTTGACTGCCAAAAAAATCATAATTGTCCACAGTGAAATGACATAGTGAAAGAACTATGCTTTTGAACTGGGCTGGTACCTGCAGCTCATGCATGGGACATTTTGCATAATGTGGCTCACATAAAAGGCTTTGTTCTCCATCGCCTCACTGTGGCTGCAAACCTCAATTTCATTTTGCAATCATTTCCTTTTCTAGACGCATCATTTTAAAATAAATTATATCTTTAACATTTAAGTTAGTTCCTTACCAACAGTCATCAATCCCTTTGCCTCACACCCAAAGTTATATACCACCACCAATATATTTTTTTTGTTTTGCACTACATACTTTATTCATAACATAATTTCCAAACCCTTAAATACAATTTTTAAAAGTCAGTCTTTTAAGTACCAATTTCCTTTTGTAACATGTATGTAGTGTATTACACATTTGTGTGCATACTTGCATACTTACGCATTTAAACAAAAACGCTTTACACTGGACTCAATTTTAAAGGGTCTATGTCCTGGAAGCATTGTGCTAAGGGCTTACAACAGATGGCACACAGCAATTGTCACAAACGGGCTTGTTGCTAATGAAAGCTTTTTATATTCTGACAAAATCCTGAAGCCCCGATGGCCAGGCAGAATAACATTAATTTCGTTTTCAAGGATGTTTTTCTTCTGACTCCATCCCCTTTACTACCCCTCCCCCCAATACACACCCAAATATACACCTCCCCATTCCTAGCCCCCCACACACTCTTTCTTGAAATTTCCATCCTTAAACAAAAGACGAGGTGGGGGAAGGAAGGCAGCGAGCACTGCAGTCCCCCTCTCCCCACCAAAAAAGCCTTTTAAAAAGAAAAGGAAGAAAAGAATAGATGTACTGTAGATTCAGACGTCCACCCCCATCGTTTAAAAAGCAAAACGACTGTGTGGAAGCTCAACCAGACTCATTTCTTCGTGCCCCGCCCTCCAACACCACCAGACATAGATTTTTCATTTTCCTACAATTATAAATATCAGTCCTCCTCTCCCAGCTGTTTCTGAAGGAATTACAGAGAAACATGATTTGAAATGGGCAAGGCTTCCCTCACTCACTCACTTGCCAGTGTGCAGTTCTCTACAGCTGGATGAACAAAAAAATCTCCTACCTCGAATTCCTATTTTCCACTATCTTTGCAGAATCCACCCCCCTTCTTTCCACAGCTCAGGTAATACTGGCTTTCGATACACGTATTCTATCCTGGCCTAAGTTTTCAGTCGTTTCAAAGTGGTACCTAACAAGGTCACTCGCTCTTCTACGAAGCCAGGGCTCAGGTACCAGTAACGTCCGGCCCCCTACTCCGCAGTGACACCTGGATAGGACAGGCCCGAATCTTCCGCCAGGTGCACGGCTGGGCAGCTCGGCCAACTCCCAGACTGCCTGCTAGGAGTGCTAGAGGATGAGACACGACCCCTCCCCATTCCCACCTCTTTCTACGCAGAGACCGAGGCAAAAGGAGAGGCGCCCTACATAGAGTCAGAGGTGGGGACGGTCTCTTACCTGGGCGCAGAAACTGGATGCACCCGCGGTCGCGACTGCCGCCGCTCACGGACTTAGCGTCCTCCGGAGAAGAAGCAGAGGGGTGGAAGGGTTAGGGGAAGAAGGGGAAGGGGGGGAAGAAGGAGAAGGAAGAGAAAGAAGCGGAAGGGAAGTAAAGGAAGAGAGGATGCTGCTGCTGCTGCTGCTGCTGCCCAGAGCCCGCGCAGCCCGAGCGCCCGCCCCAGACTGAGAGCGGCGCCCCCACCAGCCTTCTCGAGCGGCAGCCCCGCCCCGGCCCTTCCTCCCCGCCCCGCGCAGGTCCCGCCCGACTCCGCGAGCCCGTGGGCGGCCGCGGCGGGGCTGGCGCTGCCACCGCCGCAGTGTCCGGGAGGGGGAGCACGGCCGCCCCGCCTCCTGCCGCAGCCGCCGGCCGCCAGGCGGGGACCGCGAGGTGGGAGCCTTGGAGAGCCCCGCCCAGCCGCTGGCCTGGGCGTTCTCCAGAGCCCTGGTCCCTTCCCGCGGCAAAGTGAGGCCAGTAAGTGAGGCCAGTGCCCGGGCGGCGGGACAGGCGGGCCTTCCTAACTGGCGTCCTTGGAAAATCGGAGGCAGCAGCTTTAGTCTCGCGGGAGCAACCTCCAGAGACCCCCGGCTTCCCTCCCCTGTATCGCTGTGAGGCGGGGATACCAGTGGCACCTCACCAGGAAAGCTCACGGGCCTTGCCTCACAAACCCAACCACAGGTGCATCCAGAAACGACAAGCGAAATGTGGGGCGCTTGAGAACATAGAACAACTCTTGTCAGCACTAAAGGAGCAATGGCTGAGGGAGTAGAGAATTCTAGACCCAGCTCTGTCACTAATTAGATTCATTCATTTATTGAGTCAACGAATGTTTATTGACACCTAGTATGTGTCAGGCACTCTTCTAAGCACTAGAAACATTAGTGAATAAAACAAACCTTTCCCCCAACCCTAATAAAAAAGATCCCCTCCCTTTATGGTTATTACTTTCTAGATAGCCTGACGTATGCTCTAGAGACAGTTCACTTAATCTAACTCTCAGTGTATTCATGTGTCATATGAGAACTAAAAATGACAGTCCAATTCTCTCATGCTTAAAAAGATAATGAATATGAAGAATCTTTGAAGAATGATACAAGTACAATGAATTAGAAAGCACGGAAAATGTTGACCTTGAAATATCACCATTAAAAAAAAATTACCTCTTAAATACTTTTGAAAGTGAAATGACCGAGAAAACAAATGATTCTTTACCATTCATACCATGCAGTATGAATCTTCATAATCAGAGACCATTTTATTTTAAGTAAGAAAAGTAAGATGCAACTTAGAATTACTTCGAGTGTCTATATCAAGTACTAACAAGGTGTTTTTAAGGTCAGCCAACATTCTGAGGTGTGGCTTGTACAGTTTTCACAGTGCTGATGAAACAGCAGCCATAAGGTGGTTCTGTCACTTAAATTAACCGTAGAATCTTAGAACCTAGCACATTAGAGTTGATTTTTTAGGCAGTTGGTCTAATTTCCTCCATTTTCAGATGGAAAGAGACCCAGTGATGGGAGCCTGCAAGGATTAGAAACCATCACAGATGAAGCTGTGAAAGCCTGGCCTCCCCAGTCATGCCCAGTGTTCTGTGTCCTGCCTCCCCTGCTCTGCTTCATACCATGTGCCAATGACGCTTGCAGTGAGTTTGGAAGTATCAAGGCACACCCAGGAGCTGGGAGGCTGGAGGAGTTGATACTCCTCCTTGGAAGATGGCCTGATTGAGAAGAAGGAGGTCTTAGGAGACTAGGAAATCATAGACAGTATGTGGACGGGAGGAAGGAGGAGGCACCCTACCAGAGTGTTAGCAGCTCACATTCATGACCAGGCATGCAGGTGCAGGTGCTCACTGAGAGTAATTTTCCAGGGCCAGGAGCGGTGGCTCACACCTGTAATCCCAGCAGCTCAGGAGGGAGGATCGCTTGAAGCCAGAAGTTTGAGGGTGCAGTGAGTTATGATTACACCATGCACTCCGGCCTGGGTGACAGAGTGAGACACTGTCTCTAAAAAACAGCAATAAAAAATAGATTATTTCTCCAATAGTTTAAAGTAGAGTGTTCCACAGGTTCTCCCACCCCCGCCCAACCCCCTCACTTTAAGATTAGCTGAGGCAGCCAAACTCTAATGACTTTTCTCTTTGGGGAACCTGGTCCTTATATGGGAGATTGCTTCTTCTCAACACACATCTTAGAGTTCTTTCAGAAAAATAACATCTATATGTTGTAAGTCAATAGAGAGAGTTTAGTATGGGGAACAAATTACAAAGGATTCAAACAACTAAAAAGCCAACTAGGGGATGATGAGGCAACACGATGATAGTTACTAGTAGGAAAGTACTACCACTCTCAGGCTGGGGAGTGCTAGAGAGGAGGCTTTACCAGGAATGAGGAGCCCAAGCTGCATTAAGGGAACTGAGACCACAGTGGAGATGCTTCCTGGGAGACAGATAATAATGCTGGAGGGTCCTCCACAAGCTGAGAGTGAAAAGAAATACTGTAGCTCCTCTTTAACCTGTATTTCAAAATCCTGTCATTTGTGAACCTAGGAGAAAGTCAGTTGACAAAGCAGCCTTAGAAATACAGTTTGCAGGAGTCAGTGCCCTGGGATGTCAAACAAGTTTAGGAGGGGACTCCATGTGGTTAGGATTCTAGTTTAATGAGGGATCTTTGTGTCGAAGTGATTTTTTTTTTTTCCCTCAGCTAAGCTTCCCTTCCTTAGAGGAACAATCCTTTTCATATGATTCTTGATATGATAGTAAAATGTGTGCTTCTCTTCTCTTTCTCAGAGGTGAACATGTGATCCTGGCTAAGTCTATAATAGAACCTGTTCTCATGTATAGTGATTGATCCAGGGTGGTCATATGTCCCAAATATTTCCAGTCAGGTTTTTTCCATGAGATGTATCATATGAACAATAGTGAATCAGATGGATATAGGTATAGAGTTGTCAGTGACTGTATTTCCTTCCATGTAGAAAAGCAGCATGGAGAGATGGAGAAAAGAGCCCTTGAAAGACTCCATGGATCCTGCTATGTCTCAAGGTAGAAATGCCATTTTTCAAGCCAATAGATTTTTGTTTCTTTTCTAAGCTTGCTGTAGTTGGATTCCTGTCATTTGCAACTGAAGAAACCTTGACTATACAGTGCTGGACTCCAAAAAGTAAACCACAGATAGAAAGAGCCTGCCAATATTGATTTCCACAATTATTTGTCTTGTCTTCAGGCTAAATTCTTGATTTGTATTTCTTTGGCCCAGAAGATTATGTACATAAACAACCATACCCTTTTCTCAGGGACAGGCCTTCTGATAGTTTCTCAGTCAGAAAACCATCGGAATAAATGCCTTTCTGCTGATTAGAGAAAGGTCTACCGGTATGAAGGAAGTGATGAAACCTTCTCCCCAGAGAGTCAAAGAGTAGGTGAGCCTTTGAGGAGGTTGTACTGCATAGTGGTAAGAGCACCAGACTTCAAATCAGATCTGAGGGCCCATATTTGCTGTTCCCTGCTTGTGTGACCTTGGGTACGTCTCTCTACCATTTTGAACCTCAATATTTTTATTAGCAAATGAGGAGACTCAACCACATGCCACCTAAGGTCACTTTAGTTTTATAAATCTATGAGAAATAATAGCTCAGCTGGGCATTTGCTTATTAAATTGATAAACATTAATTAAGTGGCCCCTAGGGAAACAATGAGCAAAGTTCATACACACACAAATAATGCTGATACAATGTGCAACCCATCATAGAAAAGATGTGGATGTAAGATGCAGGTATGACACTGAAGAGCAAACACTCATAAGTCTTTCACCTTCTATGCGTGAAATGGGTTTTTGTGTTTTGTTTTTAATTTCTTGACCTTTTCTTTATGGATGACTAGAGGCACATCTATCAAAATTTCTATCATGTTTCAAAAGTTTTGACCATTGCAATGGCTTTAAAATTTAAAAATGAGCTTTGTAGTATGGTCTCCCATTTCCAATTCTATGTCTAGTTCATTGAATGGGTGGTCAAATTACCACTGACTTCTTCTGGACCATAAGGTATCATTCTGTTCAAAAATTTTGTTGAGGTATAATTTACATTCAATTAAAAGCACAGATCAGAAATGTTCAATCTACACCTTCAGCCCCAACCCATAGAGGTAACTACACTTTTGATTATGTTTCTCTGTGGATTCACTTTGCATATTCTTGGAATTCCCGTAAAAGGATTCAGACAATATGTACTATTCTACGTCTGGCTTCTTTTGCACACATATTACTTTTGAGATGTATTCTTTATTTTGTAAGTTATCAGCAGTTTATTCCTTTTCATTGTTCAATAGTATTTTATTGTATGGATATACCATATTTTCTATATCCATTTTCTAACTAGTGGGCATTTGGGGTTATTTTCAGTTTCTGCCTGTTAGTAATAAGATTGTTACAAACTTTTTTATAAGGCTTTTTGTGGACATGTTGTTGTTTCTTTTAGTCATATACCCAAGAGTGAAATTTCTGGGTCGAGTGGTAGATATATGCTTAACACTTTAAGAAACTGTTGAAGTATAAGTTTTCAGTACTGCTGAGTAGACTTTTACTGGATCTTACCGTCCCCCAGATAACGTCTCCTGTAGGGGTAAAACAAGCAAAAACAGAAAGCACTGGAATGTAAACAAAACGGCACATTATAAAGGGGAATCAACACTTGGAAGAAGGAATGGCATATTCAATGCCTTTTAGCTTGAGAGAAGATTGCACACAATACTGCCAGGGGCAAACACTCATAGAAAAATTGCAATTTTCCTGAAATAGAGTATAGAGTTTGGGGAAATGTCCTGTGATGGAAAGTGAAAATAAAATACTGAAAAGAAAAGAGACACTGGAATAATCCAAATTTCTAGGTATAATCTATGCACAAATCTCCATTTTATCCCTGAATTATGTCTGCATGGAAAAGATTCAATGCTTCCCAGTCAAAGATTAAAACAAAACAAAACAAAAACAGTAATCAAATACTGAACTGAGGTTTGAGTTGCTACCCAAGTGACAGATGTTGCAATGCAAATCTAACCAAATTAAATGAATACTAAAACAAAAAACTTAAACACTGGAGTAATATAACAAAGTCTTCACAACTTAACATCCAGGATACCACCCAAAGTTATTCAACATTCAGAGAACCAGGAAAATGTGGCCCAGTTTCAAGAAAAAAGACAATCAACAGAAATTAATTTTTAGATGACCCAGATGTTGGAATTAATAGAAAAGTGTTAAAATTAGCTGCTATAAATATACTCAATTAAATAAAGGAAATATAAGTGAATAAAATAGAGAATCTCAGTAGAAAAACTAAAATTATTGAGAAGAACCAAATTTCCCTGATGACTAATGATGTCAATATGTCTCTGTGTTCTTATTGGTCATTCTTGCATCACATTTTGTGTTGTCAAGTGTCTGTTCTAATATGTTGCTAGTTTTTAATTGGGTTGTTTATCTTCCAATATACAAGGAATATATAAGGAATATATTTTGATAATATTTTCCTCCAATTTTTTGTTTGCATTTCATTTTCTAAATGTCATTTTTGGAAGTGCAAACTCCTTTAATTTTGATAAAATCCTATTTCCTCAATCAAATTTTCTTTTTATGCTTTGTGTTTTTTTTTTTGGTCACATCTAAGTAGTCTTTTGTCTACTCCAGGGCTACTTTTTTTCTGTTCTCTTCTAGGAATTTGATAGTTTTAATGTCTATGATCTATTTCAAATTAATAGATATAAGGTATTACTGATTATTTTTCCATATAGATATCAGTTGTTCCAGAATTATTTTGTGAAAAGACCATCCTTTCCTCATTGAATGACCATAATATCTTTGTCAGAAATCAGTTGGTCATATATGTATAGGTCTGTTCCTGAACTCTGCTATGTCATTGATTCTTATGACAATTTCACATTATTTTCATTACTCTGGCTTTATGGTAAATCTTATAATCAGGCATGGCAAATACCACAGTCTTATTCTTCTTTTACAAATTTCTTTTGACTCTTCTAGTCTTTTGCATCTCCATACAAATATTGATGTCAACTTGTCAATTTAAATAAAATTATGTTTTTTATTGGAATTTTCTCAGGTCTGTAGATCAATTTTGGCAGAATTGCCGTGTTAAAAATATTGAGTCTTACAATCAATGAACATGGTATAGATCTCTATTTAATTAGATTTTTTGTAGTTTTTGAAAAATATACACATAATTAATAAGCTTTATTTCTTAAAGCAGTTTTACATTTACAGAAAAACAGAACAGAAGGTACAGAGAGTTTCCATACATTTCCTTCCCCCTGCCCATGGTTTCTCCTAATATTAACATCTTCATGGGTGACTTACTTTTGTTAAAATTGAGGAACCAATATTGAGGCATTATTCTTAATTAAAGCTCATAATTTATATTATGATTCACTCTTGGTATTGCACAGTTTTGTGGGTATTGCCAAATACATAATGTCATGTGTCCATCATTCTGGTATGATACAAGATATTTTCACTACCTTAAAAATACCCTGTACTCCATTTATTCTTCCCTACCATCTTTCAACACCCTACAAATATTATATAGTTGGAATTATGTGGTATATAGCTTTTCTTCTTTCATTAATAGTAAATATTTAAGATTCCACATACCTTTTCATGGCTTGATAGCTCATTTTATCACTAAATGATATTCCATTGTATAAATGTCCCATAGTTTGTTTATCCATTCAGCTATTGAAGGACATTTTATTTGCTTCTAATTTTGGCAATCACAAAGTTGCTGTAAACATTCATGTTCAGGTTTTTGTGCTAACGTAAGTTTTCAACTCATTCCGGTAAATACCTGAAGCACAATTTCTGGTTTGTAGGGTAGACTATGTTTAACTTTGTAAGAAACTGCCAAACTGTCTTCCAAAGTGGCTGTGCCTTTCCTCCGGTGATGAATTAAAATTCCTTTTGTTCATGTCCTCAAGAGCATTTGATATTGTCAGTGTTTGAATTTTACCTGTTCTAGTAGGCATTAGTGGTATCTCATTGTTGTTTGAATTTGCAGTTTCCTAGTAACATATAATTTTGAACATCACCTTATATGCTTATTTGCTGCCTGTATGTGTTCCTTGGTGTAATAGTTATTCAGATATTTTAACCATTTTTTAAATTACATTTTTTCTTATTGTTGAGTTTCAAGAGTTTCTTTATATTTTGTATTCAAGTCCTTTATCGAATATGTGTTTCACAAATGTTTTCTCCAAATATGTGGCTTAACTTTCCATTTTCTTAATAGTGGTATTCACAGAGAAGAAATTTTTAATCTTAATGAAGTCCAACTTATTAATTTGTTTTTCATGGATTTTTTAGTTTTGTATCTAAAAACTCATTACCAAATACAAGGTCACAAGGATTTTCTCTTATGTTATCTTTTAAAGTTTAATTGCTTTGTGTTTTACATTTAGGCCTATAATTCATTTTGAGTTAATTTTTATGGAAGAGGTAAGATTAGCATCTAGATTCATTTCATTGCTTTCCAATGTCCAGTTGTTTAAGCACCATTTGTTGAAAAAATTATCTTCTCTCCCTTGTATTGCCTTTGTTTCTTTGTCAAAGATCAACTTACTGTATTTGTGCAGGTCTATTTCTGAATTTTCTGTTCTGTTCTATTGGTCTGTTTGTCTGTTTTGGTTTGTTTTTGCCAGTAGCGCACTGTCTTCATTACTATAGCTTTACAGTAAATATTAATATTGGATAGTGTCAGTCCTCCAACTTATTCTTCTACTTACACATTGTGTTGGACATTCTGGTTCTCTTTCTTTTCCATATCACTGTAGGAAAAGTTTGTAGATATCCACAAAGTAACTTGCTGAGATCTTGATTGAGATTGCATTGAATTTATATATCAAGTCGAGAAGAACTGAGATATTGACAATATTGAGTCCTCCCACATTCATTTATTTAGATCTTTGATTTCCTTCATCGGGTTTTATGGTTATTCTCATATATATCTTATATATAATTTGTTAATTTGTACCTAAATATTTAACTTTTTTGGTGTTAATGTAAATGGTATTATGTTTTTAATCTTTAATTTCAATTGCCTATTTCTGGTATATAATAATGTGATGGATTTTTGTATATTCACCTTGTTACCTGCAATCTTGTTATAATCCCTTATTAGTTCCAGAAGTTTTGTTGTTGTTTGTTTGTTTATTCTTTGGAATTTTCTACATAGACAGACATGTTACCTGCATATAAGGTTCGTTTTTTCTACCTTTCTAATCTGTAAGTTTTAATTTCCTTTTCTTGTCTTATTGCACTAGCTAGGACTTTTAGTAAGATGTTAATAGGAGCGATGAGAAGGATGTCCCTACCTTGTTTCCAGTCTTAGGGGGAAAGTATCTAGTTTCTCTCTGTTAAATATAATGCTAGATGTAGGTTACTTGCAGTTGCTCTTTAACAAGTAGTGAAAACGTCTTTTTATTCCTAGTTTTCTAATGATAAAAATGAATGGAGGCTTGATTTTCTCAAATATTTCTCTGCAGTTATTGATGTGATCTTATGATTTTACTTTTTGACTCTAGACCCTGCTTTTGCTGCATTCCACAAATTTGATAGGTTATATTTTCATTTTATTTAGTCCAAAATATTATTTAATTTCTCCTGATACTTCTACTTTGGCCTATGTACTAGGATAAATCATTGAGTTAGGTTTTCTCCTCACAATATAAGCATTAAAATGATAAATTTTTCTGTAGGCACTTCATTATCTACATTTCCCAAATTTTTATATGCTGTGTTTTCATTATAATTTACTTCAAAATTTATTATTATTATTTTGTGATTATTTAATTTGAATATACATATACATTTGAAATATACTAACTGCGATGGTTAATTTATGTGTCAACTTGACTGGGCTAAGGGATGCCCAGAATGCTGGAAAAAACATTTCTAATGTTTTTGATATTTTAAATATCTGTAAGAGTATTTCCAAAAGAGACTACCATTTGAATTGATTAATTGAGTAAAGAAGATCACCTTTACCAATGTGGATGGTCATTATCTAATACATTAAGGACCTGAATACAACAAAAAGGTAGAGATAGCACAAATTCACTTTCTCTTCTTCAGCAGGGATATTCACCTTGTTCTGCCTTCAAAGATACATATTCTGGGACTTAAATCAGTGCCCCCTTTCATGGTTCTTAGGCCTTCACACTCACCTGGAAATTACACCATCAACTTTCCTGGTTTTCAGACCTTCAGATTGGGACTAAATTACAACACTTGCTTTCCTTGTTCTCCACCTTGCAGATGACAGACTATGGGATTTCTTGGCCTCTATGATCATATGAGCCAATTCCCATAATAAATAAATAAATAAATAAATAAATAAATAAATAAATAAATAAAATATTATATATTTGTTTAGTTTATGTATTTGTTTAGAATATGTACATTCTATAATTTAAATTTAAAATATAAATTAAATTAAATTAATTTATATTATAATGTATATATTTATAAGTTAAAAATAAATTATAAATGTATTTATATTATAAATTAAATTTAATTAGAAATCTAAATTATAAATTTAATTCAGTTGCAGTAGAAAGCATATTTCATATGATTTTCACTCTCTTCAATGTATTGAGGCTTGCTTTATGGCCAAACATAGGGTCTATCTTGACAAACATTCTATGTGGTCCTAAAAATGTATATCAGAAGTTGACTTGAAATGGGTGAGATACCCAAATATAAGAGATAAAGTTTTAAAATTAGGAAAAAACATAGAGGAAAATATTTGTGATTCAAATTAGGCAAAAACTTCTTTGGTATGTCACCTAAAGTATTATCAAAAATAGAAAAAATAATCAATATCTTTAATATTAAAAGCTTTTGCTCTCCAAAAGATTCCATTCAGAAAAAAATTGGCAAGCCAAAAACCGGGAGTAAATACTTCCAAATCATTATGTCCTATAAAAGACTTGTATCCAGAAATTATAAAGAACTCTCAAGCATGATAATAAAGAGATAAACATCACATCCTACCCTTGCAAAAGGCAAAATATTTGAATAGACACTTTACCACAGCTTTTAATAGTAAAAGCTATTAAGAACAAAACATGTTAATATCAGTAACCATTAGGAAAATGCAAATTCAAACCACAATGAGATACCACAACATACACACTAGAAAGAATACAAAACAAACAAACAAGCAAACAAAAAGAGAGACAGTATCAAGTACTGATATGGGTGGGAAGAAAACCGGAATTCTCATACATCATTGGTAAGAGTGTAAGATTGTACATCCATGTCTTAGTCTGTTTTGTGCTATTGTAACAGAAATTTCTGAGACTGGGTAATGTATAAAGAAGAATGATTTATTGCTTACAGTTCTGGAGTCTGAGAAGTCCAAAGTGGAGAGGCTTGCATCTGGTGAGGGCCTTCTTGACACGTCATCCCCTACCAGAAGGCAGAAGGGCAATATCACACACAGGGGTTGGGTGGAGGGTGAGGTGCTGAACTCTTTTTTCATCAGGAACCCACTCCCTTGATAACCAAGTCACTCCCGCAATAACAGCATTAATTCATTCATGAGGGCGAAACCTTTATGATCCCATGACCTCTTAAAAGTCCGACCTCTCTGCACTGTTGCATTGGAGATTAAGTTCCCAACACCTGAACTTAAGGGGCCACACTCAAGACATAGCAGCGTACTCTAGGAAGCAGTTAGTAAGCTTCTTAAAAATTTAAACATGCACTTGCCATATTACCTAAGTATTCTACTCCCAGCCATCTACCCAAAATAAATGAAAACATATGTCTACATCAAGTTTTTCATCTTAATGTTCATAGCAGCATAATTCATAATAGCTGAAAATAGGAATTTATCAAAATGGCCGTGAACTAGTAAATGGACAAATAATTTGTGATGTATTTCTACACTAGAATAATGCACACAATTTAAGGGACAGAATACTTATACATGCAACAACCGGGATACAATTTCAAGAGATTTTACTAAGTTAAAGAGATCAGATGCAAAAGACTACTTACTGCATGAATTCATTCATATGAAATTTAAAGAGGCTAAACAGTAGAAACAAAATGTACATCACTGGTTGCCTAAGGCTAAGAGAGGGAGCAACAATTCACTATAAGCCACATGAGAGAAATTATTGTGGTGATCCTAGTGTTCTAAAATCGTATTATTGTTATGGGGGCACAACTACCTAAACCCAGTAAAATGCATCAAACTATACACTAACAATAAGTAAATTTTATGGTATGTAAATTATATCCCAATACATCTGTAAAGAAACAGTATGTGCCTACTGCTAAGTGGAGTGTTTAAAACTGCCAATTGTATAAATTTGCTTAATATTGTTTATATCAATATTCTTACATATTTTCTTTTTATTCAGCCCGACCCCTGTGCTTTTTTCCATTTATAAGTGGAGGCAAGAGTATTGAAATGTCTGACCAAAATTGTAGATTTGTCATTTTTCCTTTCCATTCTATTAGATTTTCCATCATGTATTTTGAACCTCCAAAATAGTATATATGTGCATGTAGGATTTTCTGCCTTCTTGCTGAATTGTTCCCTGTATAATGGTTAATATCCCTCCTTTCCAGGTAACATTGTTTTTCTGAAGATTACTTTGTGTAATATTAATAAAATAATTTCAGATTTCTTTTGGTTAAGATTGACATAGCTTATCTTTTTCATGTTTTACTTTTTAAATTTCATTATAATTCAGATATCACATAATTCACCCTTGTAAAGAGTACAATTCAGTAAGGTTTAGCATATTTACAGTGGTACAACCATTGCCACTAATTTCTACATTTTTATCACCACAAGACGAAACCTACTACTTCCATTCTTCCTTCTCCTAGGTCTCTATAGATTTGCTTATTTTGGACATGTCATACTAAAGGAATCATAAACCATGCAGCGCTTTGTGACTGGCTTCTTTTACTTGGCATAATATTTTCAAGGTTCATTCATGTTGTAGCAAGCATAAGTACTTCATTCCTTTTTTATGACTCAATTGTGTTCTTTTGCATGGCTGTAACACTTCTGTTTATCTGTTGATAAACAGAATTGATGCACATTTGAGTGGTTTCCACTTCTGTGCTGTTGTGAATTGTGCTGCTAAGCACATTAGTATACAAGTAGTTTTATGGACATTCTCAATTCTTTTGTGTATATACCTAGGCATGAAATTGCTGGGTTATATTTTAATTGTTTTTTTAAACAATTTGAGTAATTGCTAAACTTTTTCCCAAAGCAGATGTACCATTTTACATTTCCATAAGCAATGCATGAAGGTTTCAATTTCTCCACATTTTCATCAACGCTTATTATTGCCTTTTTTGATTACAGCTATTCTAGTAGGTGGGAAGTGGTATATTATTGTGATTTGGGTTTGTGTATTCCTAATGACTAATAATGTTGAGCATGTCTGCATGTGCTTATTGGCCACTTATATAGTTTATGTGAAAAATTGTCTATTCTTTGCCTATTTAAAAAATTAGGTTATCTATAGTTTTATCATTAGTGTTCTTTACACATTTTGGATACTAATCCTTTATCAGACATATGATTTGCAAATATTTTCTCTGATTCTATGAATTATCTTTTTCACTTTCTTGACTCTCTCCATTATAACAAAAGTTTTACAATTTTTATAAAGTCCAATTAATTCATTTTTTTTCTTTGATTGCTTGTACTTTTGATGTTATTTCTAAAATAACATTGCTTAATTTAAGGTCATGAAGATGTATACCTTTTTTCTTCTAGGACTTTTATAGTTTTAGTTTCTACATTTAGGTACTTGGTCCATTTTGAGTTATTTTTTATATGATATGAGATACGAGTCCAATTTCATCTTTTGCATGTGGATAACCAGTTGTCCCACCACGATTTGTTGAAGACCATTCTTTCCCCTATTGATTTGTCATAGCATACTCTTTAAAATCAGTTGACCAAAACTGTGAGGGTTTATTTCTGGACTCTCATTTCTATTCCGTTGAGCTATGTGTCTCTTTTTATAAGAACGGAACACTGTCTTAATTACTGAATTTTGTAGCAACTTTTGAAATTAGGAAGTGTGAGTCCTCCAATTTTGTTCTTTTTCTAGGTTATTCTGGCCACTTTAGGTTTCTTGCATTTCCATATGAATTTTAGGATCTGTTAGTCAATTTCTGTGATAACACCACAAAAAGGAAGTTGCAACTTTGTTAAAGATTGCATTGAATCTATAGATCGGTTTGGGGTTATTGCTATTTTAACAATATTGAATCTTCTAATCCATAAACACATGGTATCTTTCCATTTATTTAGGTTTTTATTAATTTTTTCAATGTTTTCAATATACAAATCTTATACTTCTTTGTGCTTCTTTTGTTAAATTTATTCCTAAGTATTTTATTCTTTTTCATGCTATTGTAAAAGGATTAGTTTTCTTAATTTTATTTCTGGATTGTTTGTTGATAGTTTGAAGAAATATACTTGATTGATCTTGTATTCTGCAAACTGGCTGAACTCTGAAGAAATATACTTGATTGATCCTGTATTCTGCAAACTGGCTGAACTCATTTATAAGCTTCGATAGGTTTTTTTAAATCCTTAGTATTTTCTATATTCAAAATCATGTCAGCAACTGGATATAGGTTTACTTCTTCCTATTTAACATGGACATCTTTATTATTTTATTTCTTACCTAATTGCCCTGGCTACAATGTTGAACAGAAGCAGTGAGAGCACACGTACGTTTCTTGTTCCTGATCTTAGAAGTAAATACTTCAGTTATTCATCAGTAAGAATGATGTTAGCTATGGGTTTTTCAAGAATGTTCCTTATCAGTTGAGGAAGTTTCCTTCTATCCTAGTTCTTTAAGAACTTTTTATCATTAAAGGGTGTTGAATTTTGATGCAGAAAATGCGTTTTCTGCATCAATTGAGATGATTGTATGGCTTTTGTCCTTATTTTATTAAATTGGTTTATTATAATTGATTGATCCTCATATTGAGCCAACTTTGCATTTGTGATGATTAATCAAACTTAGTTATCTGTTATTGGCTTTGGATTGTTTGTTGAGGATTTTACTTTTATATTTATATTTCTAGTTGTATTAATTTTTGAAATATAAAATGTCTCCCTTGTAAAATTTTAAAATTTTTAAATTTTAAATTGATAACTAAAATGTATATATTTATGATATATAACATAATGTTTTGATGTACATATACATTGGGGAATGGCTAAATGAAGCTAATTAATATATGTACTATCTCACATACTTACTGTTTTTTGGTATTGAAAACAGCTACATCTACTGTTTAGCAATTTTCTAGTACATGGTACATTGTTATCAAACAATTTTTATCATCAGTTTTGCCAATATCTGCCTTTTTTTGAAGTGTTTAATCTATTTACATGTATTATAATTACTGGTAAGATAGGGTCTATATCTACATGATGCTATTTTTTTCTATATATCACTTTTTATGTTACTCTATTGTTCTGTTACTGACTTCTTTCTTTGTTAAGTAGATATTTTATAGTTTGCTATTTCTTTTTTCTTTTCTTCTTTTTCTTTTTCTTATTTTTTTTTAAAGACAGAATCTTGCTCTGTCACCCCAGACTGGAGTGTGGTGGTGCAATCATGGCTCACTCCATCCTCGAACAACTGGGCTTAAGTTGTCATCCTTCCTTAGCTTCCCAAGTAGCTGAGACTACAGGTGCCCACCGTCATGCCTGGTTATTTATTATTATTTTTTTTTTAGAAATGAAGGTCCCCCTACGTTGCCCAGGCTGGTCTTCAACTCCTGGGCTCAAGTATTCTTTCCACTTCAGCCTTCCAAAGTGTTGAGATTACAGGCATGCACCAGTGTCCTTGGCCTGTGTGCCATTTTTTATAGTCGTTTCTTTTAGTATATTTATCCCTTAATTTTTACTGGATGCCAATACAATAGTATTATAATCAACATCTGAGTTTATGGAAGTATAGCTCATATTAATACCAATTTAAGTTCAACAGTATAGTAAAATTTTGTTTCTGTATAATACCATTTTCTGCTCCCTCGTTTGTTGTATTAGTGCCATTCAGATTACATCTTTATAGATTCTATTCCCATCAACAGGATTTATAATTACTGCTTTTGAAGTTCTTTTCAAATTAGAAAGGAGAGCAAAAAGTTACAGACAAAAAATACATTTGTTCTGTCCTTTATATTTACCTATGTAGTTACCTATTCCAATATTCTTGTATTGCAGGTCTACAGGTGACAAATTTTCTCAGAAATTTATTGTCTAAATTTTTACTTTGCCTTTTATTTAAAATTACAATTTCATTGGTAATACACTTTTAAGATGACAGTTTTCCTTTCAGCACTTTAATGATATATTTCCATTGCCTTCAGGCCTGCATATTTTCTGATGAGAAGACTGCACTATTGTTTCCTCAATGCAATGTGTACTTTTTTTAATGGCTGCTTTTATAATTTTTCTTTATCAATTAATTATGATATTTCTTAGTATGCAGTTAATGTTTTTGTGCATTCTGTGATATTTGTCCTTCTTTGGGGTTTATGATCTTGATTCTTAACATTTATAATTTATAGTAAATTTCAAAAATTTCTATCCAATATTCCTTTAATATTTAATTAATGTTTATGTGGGATATAAAATGTTAAAATACATGGATATTAAACAACTTATTCATGTATCGTATGTCACTGAATGTTTCATACGTCACTGAGATTCTATTCAACAATTTTTTCAATCTTTTCCTTTCTGTATTTATGTTTTGAAAAAGTCTACTGTGTCATTAGATTCACGATATTTTTCCTTATCATTTAATCTGCAGTTAGTCTTAAACAGTTAAATTGTCATTTCACATATGTCGAGAAGTTCCATTGTTTTTGACTAATTTCTGTCTTCATTAAATACTTAAATATTTACATACTGGCTATTTAAAGATCTTTCTGCTGGTTGTATTTTCTATGTCATTTCTACTTATTTTTTCTTTTGAGTAATACTTTTCTTGGTTATAAGTAATATTTTCTTGCTTTTTGGCCCAGCTAGTACTTTTTTATTGGATGCTAGACATTCATTTCTTTTTTGTTTTTTGTTTTTTTTGTTTTTTTCCTTGAGACAGGGTCTCATTCTGTCACTCAGACTGGAGTGCAGTGGCCCAATCAAGAGTCATTGCAGCGTTGACCTCCTGGGCTCAGGTGGTCCTCTTGCTTCAGCTTCCCAAGTAGCTGTGACCACTTGTGCATACCACCACATCCAGCTAATTTTAAAAATTATGTATAGAGACATGGTCTCGCCATGTTTCCCAGGCTGGTCTCAAATTCCTGGGCTCAAGTGGTCCTCCCACCTCAGCCTTCTATAAGAGCTGGGATTACAGCTGTGGGCCACCTCACCCAGACTGTATTTTAAAAAATTGATACATCATAGTTGTACATATTTTGGGAGTATATATGATACTTTGATACATGTATACAATGTGTACTCATCAAATCAGCACAATTGGGATACCCATCACCTCAAACATTTATCTTTTCTTTGTGCTGGGAGCATTACAATTCTTCTCTAGCTATTTTAAAATATACAATGTATTACTGTTAACTATAATTTCCCCAGGCACTATCAAACACTAGAAGTTATTCCTTTTATCTAACTGTATTTTTGTACCCATTAACCAACTTCTCCTCATCCTCTCTCTACTTGTCTTCCCAGCCTCTGGTGACATTTGGTTCTAATATAAGCAATTAAATAAAAATTCTCTCTAAATACTGCTTCGTTGCATCCCACAAATTTTGTGTTTTATTTTTCTTATCTTTAAGGTTGAAAGGTAATTTCTCTTATAATCATAACTGTGAAAAATTTAAAATACTCTGTTGTTTACTATCCTTGTGATCTTATTTTTATTGATTTCTCATTCACTGTGGTCAGAGACTATATTCTGAATGATATTATTCAACCTGGCTTCCACTTACACAAGCTTGTGAAGGCATTTTTCCAGAAGTTATATTGATTAAGTTTTATACTTACATGCATCATATACCTGAAATTAATGTTTAATGATATAAGTTGAGCCAAGTTTTTTTTAAATCATAGATTTCTTATTTACCCAGCATCATTTATTGAAAACACTCTCCTTTTTCAAGTGTCATTTTTATCATAATTCAGGAGTGCAGTGTGTATGTTTCAATTTCTCTTATGTCTATCTTGTTATCCTGCTCTATTTTTCCATTCTTGTAACAATAGCATACTATCCTAAGTTCTCTAGCTATATTATACATTTTGATAATTAGTACAGTACATGCTCAGTTGGTTCTTCTTCTTCTTTTTTTTTTTTTTTTTGTGAGATGGAGTTTCGCTCTTGTTGCCCAGGCTGAAGTGCAATGGTGGATCTCAGCTCACCGCAACCTCCAGCTCCTAGGTTCAAGCAATTCTCCTACCTCAACCTCCCAAGTAGCTGGGTTGCAGGTATGCAGCACCAAGCCCGGCTAATTTGGTATATTTTTAAAAGTAGAGACAGGGTTTCGCCATGTTGGCCAGGCTGGTCTTGAACTCCCGACCTCAGGTGATCCGACCGCCTCGACCTCCCAAAGTGCTGGGATTACAGGCCTGAGCCACCACGCCCAGAAGGTTCTTTTTTAAGCTTGCATTTTCACCTTTGGACTTATACATATTTATATAAAATTTGAAATTAGTATGCAAAATTGAATGTACAGGTAATTTTGGGAAAAATCCAACAACTTCATTTAGGTTTTTTTCAATACACCTGAATAAATCTTTATAGTTTTATGTGTAGATGTATCACATATCTTGCAAGAGATAATTCATAGGTATTGATATTTTTGTTCCTCTCAAAATGGTATCACTTTTAAAATGTTATTTTCTAACTTTTCTTGCTGATATGTGAAAATACAATTAATTTTATACTGACTTTACATCCAGTAAAATGTCTTAACTTCAATTTTTAATTCTAGTAGTTTTCCTGAGATTCTTTTAAAATGTTGCATTCACAATAATTTTATCTATCTTATTCTTTCTCTCCAGTCCTTTATAAATTTTACTTCTCTTGCTTGGCTTTTGTTACTGACTAGAACCTCCAGAATGCTGTTGGATATAAGTCATAATATTGCACTCCTTTGTCTCATTTCTCATCCCAGGGAGAACACTTTCAGTATTTTACAATTAAGTGGGATGCTCATTCAGTTTTTTTTTCAGTAGACATCTTATGTCAGATTAAAGGTTAGCTTTTATATTGTTATTTTGCAAGAAATTTAAAAAATTATGCATACATATTAAAATTTATCAAATACCTTTTACATATTTGTAATAGTTTCTCATTTCTGACACAAAAATTGCCACAAACTTAGTCACTTAAAACAATACAAATGTATTACTTTACAGGTTTATAGGTCGTAAGTCTGGTACAGGTATTACTGGGATAAAATCAAGGTATCTGCAAAGCTGCCTTCATAATGGAAGGTTCTAAGGCAGAACCATTTTTCTTGCTTATTTCAGTTGTAGGCAGGGTTCAGTTCCTTGTAATTGTGTGACTGAGGTCTCCATTTTCTTGCTGGCTATAAGCTGAGAGTGACTTCCAGCTTCTAAAGACTACTGTACTTCTCAGCCTATGGTCCCCTTTATTAATCTTTAAAACCAGTAAAGGTGGGCAATTTTTCTCACATTGCATCTCTCTGACCGCAGCTGAAAAGTGTTCTTTACCTTTAAGAATTCATGATACAAGAATGAATCCATCTGGGTAATCTGGGATTGTCTCCCCATCTCAAGCTCCATAACCTTGACCACATACATATGCAATGTCATTTTGCTATATAAGGTAACATATTGACAGGTCCTGGAAACTGGATGTAGACATCATTGGGGGACGGGGATATTATTCCCCCTGCTACAACATTTATTGAGATGATGATATAATTTTTCATTTTAATTCTGTTAATGTGGTGGAGATTTACTGATGTTTGAATGTTATACCAATTTTGCATTCTTGGAGTAAATTCAACTGGCTTATGTTGTATCACCTTTGTTATATAGAGAACTTGGTTCACTAATACTTTATTTAGGTTCATGGTTCATGGTTCATGTTCTTTGTTCTACATCTTTCTTTATGAATGAGAGAAATTGATCTGTCTATATTTTTTAATTGAAATATTCTTTTTTTGAGGCGGAGTCTCGCTCTGTCACCCAGGCTGGAGTGCAGTGGCCGGATCTCAGCTCACTGCAAGTTCTGCCTCGCGGGTTTATGCCATTCTCCTGCCTCAGCCTCCCGAGTAGCTGGGACTACAGGCGCCTGCCACCTCGCCCGGCTAGTTTTCTGTATTTTTTAGTAGAGACCAAGTGTTGGCATCAAGTTTATTGACCCTATAAAATCAGTCTGGAAATTTTTCTTCCTTCCTATGTTGGATGACTTGCATATATTTGGTATTCTTTCTTTCATAAATGATTGGAAGAATTTGCCAGTGATGTCACCTAAGCCTGGTATTTAGTCTGTGATTTTTTTATTATGAATTCAGTTATTTAATAAATATATTTAGATTTTATTTCTACTTGGGTGGCTTATAATGTGTTGTGTTTTTCCAGATTAACCTTCTTTTCTAAATTTCCAAATGTATTGATATGACATTTCCCACAATACCTTTATTATTATAAACATTATTTTGATTCATAATATTGGTAATTTGTACTCTTTTATATTTTGTTTTCATTAGTTTTGCCAAGCTGCTGTCATTTTGAAAGTTATTTTGAGAAAACAACTTTTCTGTTAAAACAGAAAATAATTGTTTTTTATAATATTGATTTTTTATATTTCTTTTAATACTTCCTTTTAGTTTCATATGCTACTTTTTTCTTTTGCTTCTTGATATGCAAGTTGAGATTCTTTTCTAACATATGCACTTAAGACAGTACTTTCTCTCCAAGCACGGCGTTAGCTACGTCTCATAAATACGTCATATTTTAATTATTATTCAGTTACAATTATTTATTTTCCACTGTGATTTTCTCTTTGACTCATGGATTATTTAGTATTGTTTCATTTCCAAACATTTGAATATTTTTAAGCTATTAGTTTGTTATTGATTTATAGCTTTAGTAGAAGATTCTCTACTATGACCAGACGCTATACTCTTAGGGTCTAGCATGTGGTTAATTTTGCAAATATCTCATTTGTACTTAAAAATAACATGTCAGTATACACCTCCACCAACATTCTTTTGGCTAGTGCTCACATGGCATCTCCTTCTTTTTCCTTTCAGTCTTTTTATATTCTTTTAAGCCATTAGTAATTTGCATACAACACTGAGTTAAGTTCAGTTCCTTATCAGGTCTGAAAATTTTGGTCTGTTTTGTCTGTTTCCATTTAGTGTAATTAAAATTATTGTGGGGTATAAATGTACCATTTTATTACTTATTTTATATATGTCCAAACTGCTTTCATTTCCTTTTTCTTTTCTTTCTTAACTTTACTTGGATTAATCAATCATTTTTGTTATTTCATGTCACCTCTATTGATTGTTAGCTGTATATTCTTTTATTGGTCTTTTGATGGTGCTAGTGATTATGACCTGCATGTATCTTTTTATCATTTCATGGAAATAAAAGGATCTTAGGACACTTTAATTCTATTTATATTTCCTCCTGATTCATGTGAAATTTTCATATATTTTATTTACCTGGTTATTTTTAAACTACAAAAGATCTTATTATTATTGTTTTATATCATCAATATTCAACTGGAGCTACCTTCATGCAGATATATATTGCGTTTTGTGCAGCCGTTCTCATTCTTCTTGAAGGAGAAGTAGTGTACAATAAACTATTCTACAACTACCAGAAGCTGTAGTTTTTAACATTCTCTATTTATCATCTAATTTTCAGTCAAATCCAGAGAAAATAAGAATACTTTACTCTGAGTTACCTTGTGGTAAATAAAAACCACTGGAAATAATTTAAGCATACAGATTTAATACTATAAATAAAATACTAACACATTTTCTGAACAGGTAACTTATGGGACTCAGGCCTGGTACTCAAATTAGAACAAAGAGAACACTTCTAGGTTGGTCAGTCAGGAAAACAGCTACCTCCATCACAACCAGAAAGCTGCAAATCATGAAGCTACTATCGTAACTGAGTTTAACAACAGTGTCCTAAATGAGATCAGTGATCAGGAAACTGCTTTTGCTCAGACCACTACTGCCCTGACAATCACTAAACTAGTGACAGATGCAGAAAAATCTGACATCCCCTCAACTGCACTTGTCAGCAGCAATAGCCAAGTCACCAGCCTTATTTCTTTCTAAATGGCAGGAAATAGAGAATATAATTTCCAGAATTCCATATATGAGAGCATGAGACGTGTATGTTTTGCTTTTCTAGCCTCTGCAGTATGTAATAGCACGATGATGTTGGGATGAATCCTGTGTGCCAATTTACCGTATCCAAATTAATTAAATTACAATGTGTAAGCAAGTTGTTCTCCAAATATGAGTCATTATGATGTAGTTCTCCTCCACACCATGAACAACTCAGCACTCCAAAAGAAGTCATTTAATAATGAGACACTGCTGTAGAGAATTAATAAATCTTCCCTTGTGGAAAATAGCACTTTTCCCTATTCTATCTGTATAATACCTTCTCACTGATCAAAGATTTTTTTGGCTGCACCTCCAACTTTGTAGAGTAATGTACTGGTCAATGTAAAATGAGAGTAGTTATTCTTGTGAAGTGACAATGCTATAAAGCCTGTGTAAAATAAAATAGAGAAGACCATAATGTCTAGCTGCCAAGAGAAACAGTTTCCCCTCCATGTCTTGTCAGGTGTTTAGAAGCCAACTATAAGGGTGATCATCAGCACCAAGTATCTCAGCTGGAAAACGAAGGCGCTGCTCTAACTATTAGAAAGGGAGTCAGAAATCTGAACATAATTGTGCTGGAAAAGGCACAGGATTGAAGTGCCCCAGACAAAGAAGCCAGTTTTCCCCAAGACCAATGGAAATAATTCAGACATTTTGTATTTTTCCATCAACATAACAACAGAACTTTCATGTTGCATTAAACCAATCCTGAGTTACAGTGATCACAACTGAACATGCTCAGACTTTGGGCAACTCAAATGCAATAAAAACTTTCTAGCAACTGAGCTGAACCACATGCAGCAGCTGGCTACTCATTTTCTTTGTACAAAAGCAATATTGCTGATACTTGAAAGCAAAATGAATGATAAATACAAATACATTTTTTCTAACACATTGAATATCATTTGGACTCTCTTCCTAACTTCTCAAACTCTCTTCCTTGCAAACTTGCCTAACCACACACATTCCCCACTCCAAAACACAAACATCTAAATGATTACCACATACTCCAAGTAGTCAATATAATTAAGAATAATCTTTTCACTTTATCATTTTTCAAAAATTATAATGCTTGACAAAGTCATAAAATAAGGTCTTCTGATACCTAGAGGCCAAATAATTTGCAGTGATTTTTGTGGTACTCTGAATGAGTCTTTGTTTTTTAATTAATAGGATTGAGAAATGGAGAGATAAATGTAGTTTGACATATAGAAGAGTACCAGAAGTTTTGCATTCACATATACTGCTCCCACTAACCTACTGCCATTCTAACTATGCTATATTACAAAACGTGTTGTACATTTAAACATATCTTTAATTAAAGCAATAAAGTATACCACAACACTAATACATTTGGCAGTGATCGACATATTTGTATATCATTTGTTTTTACTTGACTCTTTTCATATGAAAAATTGAGAACATTTATAAGCTTCAAAACTCAAGGAATTTGTTTTTATTTTAAGAGTAATAGGATATATGCATATATTTTATTTTATAAACTAATAAAAACCATGGGATTTTAAAATTATTTAGATCAAATTAAAATTTCATTAAACATTTGAGATCTTGACCAAGCTGCATTAAAAAAACTATATTATAAGCCTTTTGTCATTATTTATTACACACTGTTTAGAAAAAGGTTTTCACAAAAAGTCAAAATAATATTCCTCATACTGCTATAAATTGAGGTAATGAAGTAGGTGGGCAATGGCTTCTAATCATTGATTTCATTCAAAATGTACTTTTTTGGGCAAAGCTAATCAATGCCATAAGGAAAAATTTACAAATGAATCTCCACAACAAGGCTATAAAAAAGGAGAAATGCATTATATGTAATAGCAGTTTTTGTTAATAGGTTGATCTGACAAAAAGCAATGACTAATGTTTATCTTGACTGACATGTAATTTAATTCAAGTTTGTCCTCTTAAGGAACAAAGTGAATATCGTACTATTTAAGAAAAAATGTTGGTGGAAAAAAGGGACACCATTATTATAATGAATTAAATGTGGCTCTTTTGCAAGGAATGCTTTTTTGCTTGTGAAGATCTTGAAGACCTAGGGCTTGAACTTTTCATGAGGCATTTTGAGTACCAATTTTAACAATGAATACCAGGTTGGCTCCTAAAGATGGAAACAAACCAGCTGTAATACTATCTTCAGTGTGAGAATATAAATAACAATGGTATTTGGGGGCCAAGTGTAAAGTTTGCAATTGTCAAAGTGTGAATTGGATATTATTATCAATAAATTCATTTTCCTTTATGCATACTGATATCTTCATGTAAGTCTCTTTTTTGATCAACTGAATTTCTGTTATTCTTTCAAAATTTAGATTCTTATGATTCTTTCTGAGAAATACAGCATGTTCTATTGGAGTATCTAGTCGCTTGTACATAATATTTTGCAAGTTCTTCTAACATTTACCAATACAGTCAAATCAAACAGAAAGCAATTTTTATGTTGACACAGGTTGATGAGATGTTAGCTTTGTGTCAAAGGTGATACCATCAAAAATGTTTTCAGTTAAACTGTACCAAATAAATTTTATCATTTTTTCAAGGAATTATTCAGCTGTGTAGATGCTGAAATATTCTCATTATTTGAAGAATAACTGAGAGGAATGATTAATCTTTGCTCCAGTAAAAATTGAGAAATTGTCAGCAACATCCAGTAAGTCATATATAAAAATCTCAACTGTTCTTCACAGTTTTTGTTTCTTTAAATCTTGTTCTGAAGGTGCCTACACTTAATTAATATTCATAATGATTAGTGAATAATTAGTATTTATGCTTTGTTCAATGAAATTCAAAAAGCCATTAGTATACACAAGATTCTAGGTGCTACATAATATGCAAAGATAAGCCAAATTCACAGTTAGGTTTTTATATAAAAATATAGGTTTTTTGGTACAGTGTGGTTTGCTCATATCTTCTCTTAACTGTTATGACAGTAATCTTAGTGATTGGGTCTTGCTTTATAACTATAACATCACCAATTGCCTGGTGTCTGACAGCCAAACTGCATGTAGAATGTGTTCAATGATAGGTAGAAATAAATTGATTCTGCAAATCTAGTGTTGCAAATCAAAAAATAAATCACTCAGGACTTAAAGTAATTTTCTTATGATCAAGTTGTATTTCTGAAAGCTGATCCTCAATGACACAAGCAAAGTCACTCTCTATTGTTTACTAGATAATTATTCCCCAGTGCCTTGTGGTGAAAATACATTTATTGTTCTCTGGTAGTCCTTTCTTTACACAGACCGTTCTTCAACCTTGGCATTCTTAAATATTTTTCTATTTTCCCTAACATCTCTTTGTTACCAAGCATTCAAAAATCAAATATTCTAGTATGTCTTCTTGTCTCATATGCTGCCTTAGAATTTAATTGTCCTTATAGCTCTCTCAAAATCATTTTCTCTCTTATAAATATTTCTCCTGCTGGGTCATGCATAAGATGGTTTGGTGTCTCCTTGGCAACCGCATGGTCTTAACAGTTCTCAGTATCCCTTTTACTCCTACTCATCACACTTCACATTTTTGTTCTTATCATTAATCTTTAAAGTGTCTTCACCTAGTCCTTATCTTTGCTTTTATATATCCCATGTTAATTATTCACATTTTCATATATGTTCTAGATCCTAGCTTTTTAATGGCATTAATTAATTTTTTTTTTGCATAGAAGAGTACAGATCAATTTGAGCTACCAATATCTAAGTCTCTCCTGTAGTTTCTTTAGCAGGATTAGGAAGCCTTATAATCAAGCTGGAAATTTGGTGATGCAGATGCTCCTATATCAAGGCTATATTACCTATTTTGATATCAGATATAAATATAAAATTTACATGGCAGGTTTAGGCAACCAGGTTTTGTGAGCCTTCCCTATGCTGGCATTGAGCTGCTATTGCTAACCAAAAGTTCAATAGCAGAGTGTTCAAAATAACAGACTTTAGAATCATGCAGAATTCCTAAATTTGAATCTCAACTCTTCCTCCTACCAGCTGTGTGATGTTGAACAAGATGCACAAGATTCCTTTTAAAGGAGGAATACAGTATTCTCATAGAGTGGTTGAGAGGATTAATTGAAATAATGTAATATGCAGCAAATAGTTAAGAGGCTTTTAATAAACAGTCCTCCTAGCTACATGGGATAATTTGTGGGCTCTATTTTAGGTCTAACCCACATTCACTTACCCATATATCCACTTAGTCGATTTCCTAACTCCATCTTAGATCATCTTATAGAAAAATCAAGGGAATACTTCGACTTATTTTCTTCCTCCATTTATTGGCTCCGTAAACCCTGAATTATATTTTTTCATTATCCTTCTTGTATCTTATAAACTAGCTTAACAGGGCACTTCCTAAAATGTTGCAATATCTTTTACCTAAAGAAAAAAAAACTGTATACAATATCTAAGAGTAAGGATGTAGAAATACATCTTTCATTGTAGAGGTTTTTCATTAGTTTATCTTTGTTTTTAGTTTTTCTTGTGTTGAAAATTTTGCAATTTTTACCCAGATGTAGAGCAAAGGGAATTGTGCATTATGCTTCAACGTTTGCATAGATAATTTCATGCACTGCTATGCTTCGGAGATAGGGAGTTTTCTATAGTTATAATTTCTTTCTTCTCTGGGCTTTGGAATTTTCCATGGCAAGATTACTTTACAGTTTTGGGGTGGATACATTGTAACATGGAGAAGTATATGTGATTCAAGAGGATGTAGCCCCAATCCCTGGACTCTTTTCTGGCTACTGACTGTCCACAGCTCTTCACTGAGCCTCTGTACCTTCTCTTGCTGAGTCAAACACAGCTGACATACTGCTGGATTTAGTTTTTATATCAGATTTACGCACAATTTTCTTTAGAAACAAACTGATTCATTATTTTTGAAGTCTTGGTCCTTTAAAAGATGTGTTATAGACTGTGTTATTTTTTTATTCTAGTGACACATAAGTGTGTAACCTTGTGTTCTATATATAGATTTAACAAAATTCCTGGACACCCATCACTTCTGGTACTGACATTTTTTATGTTTGTATTTTTTGTCTCTTCATTGGATAATGCCTGTCAGTATTCTCTTAAGAGAACTGGTGGCAGGATTAATTATTTCAGGCTGCTATTGCAAGCCTGGAATGTTCCGAAATGCTTAGCCTTTGACCTATTATACGTGGCTTTCCTTAATCCAGTCACCAATGTGCAATTTACATTGTTCACTTGAATTGAAGTTGCATCAGTTAAGGGCATGATTTTGTAATTTTAATTTTTTTTCTCCTAACTCCCACCCTCATTGTGAAGTTACAGTTTTCTCAGGCACATATCCTTGTATCACTGAGGCACCTTTATTTTATCTCTTTTTTTCTTTCCTGAACCAAATGTAAATGACTAAAACTCTAAAATGGGCTTGCATTTTAACTAGAAATTTCATCTACTCTTAAGAGTACATAAGGAATCAAGGAAATAATAAACGTTTTGTGACAGGAAAGCTTGTTGTAGCATTGATAAGAATGGAAAAATTTGGAAGCAACCTCAGGGGTGACATATGTGGATTGGTTAAATAAATGTGAGTATAAACTTATAATGAAATATTGTGTACTATTAAAATATACAAATAATTTAATGATTAATTAGTATTTGCTAAGCACTGTGCTAAGTATTTTATGTATAATCCCATTTAATTTGTACATTAGTGCTATGGGGTAGGTATTTCTATTATCTTCATCAGATTTAAAGGCAATACAATCTTAGAAAAAAATGAGTAATTTAAGCAAAACTACACAAGTCTCTGTAGTAAGTAACAGAATTTAAATTCCAGAATTTCTGTCTTCAGAACTAAATGCCTTAAACTCCAGGGTGTCTTGAATTTGTAATAGAGGAAAAATATTCATGATTTAAGTTAGAAGAGATAATATTAGTTTGGTGCAAAAGTAATTGTGGGTTTTTTTTTTGCCATTATGTTTAATGGCAAAACCACCATTAGTTTTGCATCAATTTATTTTACGTTTTCTATGCTTCATATATTTGTTACTTTATAATAGAGTAATACATATTGAAATAAAAGTATGAAAGGAAATGCACAAAAGATTGTTTAATCCAAATTTATACATAAAGTGCCTTCTCTATTTTCTTTAGTTATAATGTTTTAAAATCCTTCTCAAAGCAGATATTCTTGGTAATATGGTCAAAGGGCTCAGTGCCATGAATGTAGTTTTCCACTCCATTCCTGTTCAATACCATGAATATTTATCATTCTTATTGACTGTGTCCCCCATTTCATAATAACCAATTAGACACCTCTTTGGATGTACATCAAGTACACTTTCTACTTTAAAGCAAACAAAGTGAAATGCCTTCTCCAGTGTTATTTTCTGTTGACTCTAACTGAACTCAATGACCACTCTTCAAAATCCACTGCATTTATCCTTCGGGTCCATTTTATAGGTTAAATGCAATCAATTTTTAAGGGCTGGTGATATTCTTAGTAAGTATTCCTATATGGATTTATTTCATTGAGATCTTTTTGACAAAAGTGATTAAGAACAACCTAAAACTATATTATTTTTCTTCCTTCAGTATGTTTAATTAATGCTTTAACCACTCAAATAACTTTGGTGGTCCTCTTTTCTCTCACTCTTTGCCACTTAGCATTTCTCTCTCTCTCTCTCTCTCTCTCTCTCTCTCTCACACACACACACACACACACACACACACACACACATGTACCTAAGAAATTAATGAAATGGATTTCTAACATGAAAGGAAGATGAGAAAATTGATGAATCAGCATCTTATTGGAGTATTTCCTGCTAAAGATGGCCATAAATTCACCAAAGCTTTCAACTTTCAGTGTGAAATACAAGAAAGTTTTAAAAAATAGGAAAGCATGTATTTCTTCTTTGTTGTCACCATTCCATCAAAAACACATTTTTCTTTCTGCCATACATTATTATATTCCTAATATTTATAGTTTACAAGAATAGGGGAGAAAGCACTGGACAAAAAATAGAATATTTGAATTCTATCTCTCTTATTGCTTCTGTGCCTTTAGAATAACTCATCTGACTATGAATGGAACTAATATCACTTACCTTAAAGAGTTGTTTTAATTTGCAAATAGATAATGGATGTGAGAATGAGCAGTAAAGTACTTTCTATCCTATATATGGTAGTGTGTGTGTGTGTGTGTGTGTGTATACATATATATATATTCAGATTTTTCTCCTGAGTTCCAGATGCCTCTACCTGACTGATCACTAGACATTGCAGCTTGGGTTACAAGTATCTAAGTTAACACATCCAAATAGAATGTACATTTTCTTATGGCAGATTCTGTTCATGTTATCTCTATACTGGGAAATAATACTTTTGTCAATCAGTCCCCCAAATCAGCAACCTAAGATTCATCCTAGATTCCTTCTTTACTTTATCTTGCAAATTAAATCTTTTCATTTCTCTTTTCAATATCATTCCCTATTCACAGAAATAAAACAGACTCTTTTTTCCCGGCATCCTATGTGTACTTCTATCATGGAATCAAGTGTTATTTTTTCTTACTTTCCTTTTTCTCCTATTTGACTGGAAAACTCCTTGTAGATAGAAAATGTGAATTACCATTATTGTTGGTATTGTGGTTTGTAGCCTCTCCTTCCATTCATTCAGCACCTGTTTGTTCAATATCTACTATGTTCTGGCCACTGATCTTACACTTGTGGGTAAGACAGATAGATATGCAATCTCGCATATAGACAAGATGCTCTCTAGAACTTCCATTCTTGGGTAGGGAGAGAAATACCAGATACCAATGGGTGCTACGTACAGAATTAAAAGCAGAGTAGAGTGATGAAGAGTAACTGGGTGACTACTGTAGATGGATGATCAGAAAGGGGGATGTTTAAGCTAATATCTGAATGACCGGGAAAGAAGGAGTAAGGAAGACATGAAAGGTCTGAAGATTTGAAGGTAGTGGGCAAGAGGTAATATGTTATATGAGGTCCAAGAAGAAGATAGGACCATCTAATGCATGGATTTGTAAGCCAGGATGTTTAGATTTTATTTTAAATGACATCAGAACCATTTGAGTATTTATGTAATTGAAGAAATCACTTTAGCCTCTGCGGAGCATGTATTATAGGGGGGAACAAGTTAAAATAACAACAGTTAGGAGGCTGTTGCAGGAGTCCAGGCAAGCAGTGTTGATGGCTAGGATCCTCATGGCAGTGGTAAAATGGAGATAAATGCATGGGTTCTAGTATGGTTGGGGCTAGCACTGTACTGAGTACATGACAAATTTGTAATAAATAATTGTTAAATGAAAGAATAAATGAATGTAAAAATTACCAAAATCAAATCTTTGCCTTCAAATAGCACATAATCTAATTATGGAAATAAATGTACATGAACAATTATAATCAAAATCATTTTTTGATATCATTTTTATTGTTTGAATCCTGTGCTAAATAGGCAAAGGATTTCACTCACCCCATTCATCCTCATGTTCTTGTGGAAAGATTAACAAATCTTTTTTAACCTTGAAGAAAATCAAGATTAATATGCAGATTCTACAAAAGAGTTGCAACAGATATCCACAAGATCTGAGAGTAAAATGGATAGTAACCTTATTTTAACATTATTACAATACAACTTGATATATATTTTTTAACTTACAGTTGTCTTACTGTTAAAAAATTTCTTTTTAAAAATTCACTAATTTTCAAATTAGGCACAGTGGCTCACGGCTGTAATCCCAGCTGCTTGGGAGGCTGAAGCACAAGAATCTCTTGAACCCGAGAGAGGGAGGTTGCAGTCAACCAAGATCGCGCCCCTGCACTCCAGCCTGGGCGAGAGAGTGAGACTCCATCTCAAAAAATAAATAAATAAAAATTAGTAATGGAACAAATTATCATGAGGAGAGCAGCATAAAAGGCAAAATAAAAGGGAACATTAAATAAAGTCATGCTCTTTAGATTTACAAGAATATATTTTATTAGACTCTTACTATGTGTCAGACTCCTGGCAAAACACTCAAAATGCATTGCATCAGTTAATAATTATACCTAATAAATAAATGACACATCATTTAATATATATTCATTTGTAATTTGAACTATTTTAAATATTTATTGTGAATTCCAAGCTAAAATATGTACTTTAACAAATGCTAATTTGTTATATCTGTGAATTTGCCCAAGTGTATATTGACAGATAGTGATGAAGTTTCATTCCAGAATAATCAAGTTTTGAATCATCAGGTAAACATACAAGCATGACTAATCTCTAGGCACTTATTTTTATAACATTAAGTTAAAGTGCTTATGTTTCTTTACAAGTGCCGACAAAGATACCAAAGAAACATTTCAAAGTAACCATTAAGCCTAAGTAGGATAGTGTCACTCTTGATTTCTTGATGCTTCTTAATATTTTTGGATTAAATGAGTAATAAGACTTAAGAGATTATCTATTTTGGTCATGCATAAAATGACTGTGAGAGAAACATACTGAGGTAAGAATAGTGCTGTTTTTCTACAAGATTCAGATTGCCATGCAACTGAATCACCTAAGGACAAATGCCATTATTAAAAACAAACAAACAAACAAACAAAACCCCTGAAATTTGGGACTCAGGCATGGTCGGACTATGAACCTGACTACTTATCACAATTTGAAGAGAGCTGGGAAAAGTCTCTCCTTTTTCGCAACTCTAAAACAATTTCCCCACCTGCTTTGCCACAGTCCCTGAAAAATTCCAATTAGACATATTTGTGGTTAATTTTTATGGGTTATCAGACAATAGAGAAAAATGTAGCTTGTTGGAAAGAGCATTGAATTTGGAATCAGCTATTTTGCTTTGAACAAGCTTGTCACCTCTGACCCTCCTACTGCAAAGTTGGGAGAAGAATATCTTTCTCAAAGAGTTGGTCTGTGAGAACTAAATGTCATTCCATAAGTATTTGTGTACTAGAGAATGCTACATATAGTGATGCTAGTTCACTTAATTTTTCCCACAGTGGACAGACAGCTCATAAGTTTTGGAAGATGAGAGCACCAGCTGTCCTCTAAGGATTCAGGTAGTATTATGAGTCACACTACATTGCAGAAAAAGGCAAGCAAAGAACATTTTGATTACTTCACTCTTTTGTAAGAGGCAGGCCATCAATGAAGGCAAAGTTTGATAAGCATGTGAAAACATGGAACTGTATTAAATAATCTGGAAATTCTAGTCTGTCCTTCAGATTTCAGGATGGCAGTGTTCCCAGAGAAGTTACTCATCCTGTTCCTAAAAACTTCAGAGAAAGAATTTTCTGCCTTAGTAAAGCATCCTACAGTTTGCCAGTCACAACAATGTAGAAGGGCTTCCAAATATCTTGCTGCATTCCTGCTGCAGTTGGCCTGATTGTGCCCCTATTGGAGATGGAAAAGTCCAAATGGGATTTGCTTAAAAGAAATTCATTATGTCTTGTGGGAAAAAAAATTGATGACATTAACAATTCACTTTGCAAACCGTTTGTTAAACTTTACACAGCAAATTTGTTGTGAAATAAAATAGCACTTTTCATCTGTTTATAAAATAGGTTCGAAATCAAACAGATAAATTTAAATACATAAATATACAAATATTCTTGTGGTAAGTGGCTTAATGGAAGAAAATTCTCCTTTGGGTCCCTAACACTTTTAGTTACCAAAGGTCTAGATAACGGAAGTCACCTTTGAACAATTTTAGTTAGCTTTGTTTATTGAAGAATTTAAAAAGGGTAAAACCACAAAGAATAAGGGAGAGAAGGAAGAAAAAAAGATGAGAATGTCGTAAAGTTGAATTTACTTGAAAACAAACAAATAGAAAGATCCAGATGTCTGAATTTTACTAAGATATATCAAAAAGCTGTTTGACTCTGGATAGACTAAAGAAAGTTTGCTTGAAAAAGGATAGGAAAGTTTTGTTTGTACTGCTTTTTAAAATAATAACTAACATAAATATTAATAGGTTGAGCATATTTTCAAAGAAGTAATTTAATAAGCTTTCCACATTCAATATATGCATTAATTTTTTCTAATAACTTTTTAAATGATAAGAATAACACCTTCTTATAGGGTTTTATTATTAACCAAACAAATTAAAATATGTTAGAGTCCATTAGGCAATTAGGTAAACAATGAACTGCTTCCTTTGGAGGCAAAACACATTTGGGCAACTAGACTATTATCAATAAGCACTTTAGTGCACTAAATGGTGCCCTAAGGAATGCTTCTGAAATGATAAAGTGATAACAGTTAATATTTACTGAGTGCTTATTATAGTCAGGCACTACTGAATGCTTCATAAGTACTTGTTTATTTTTTACAACTCTATGATGGAAGCACCATTTTTATATCTATGTTGTATATGTGGAAACTGAGGTCAGAGAGAATATGGAGGTTGCCCAAATTCAAAGATCCCAGAAGGGACAGATTCAGGAATGGAAACCAGGTTGTCAGATCCCAGGAACACACCCTTTTATCTACTGGATAACATTACTTTATTATAGGGAGGCCCAAGGCAGAAGTCAGGGATGTGTTGGAGAACAAATGAGCAGAGTTCAGATTTAATGTCGTTTCCTGCTATGCAAAGTTAGATGTGCTAGTGCTTTCTAACTTTCTTACATTTGCCAAAGGAAATGATGAATATGCAGTGATTGACACTAAAAAGAGTTACTTGTTTTGTTTTGAGATGGAGTTTCACTCTTGTAGCTTAGACTGGAGTGCAATGGCACAATCTCTACTCACTGCAACCTCCACCTCCTGGGTTCAAGTGATTCTCCTGCCTCAACCTCCCAAGTAGCTGAGATTACAGGCACCCGCCACCACACCCAGCTAATTTTTTGTATTTTTAGTAGAGACAGGGTTTCACTATGTTGGCCAGGATGGTCTCGAACTCCTGACCTCAGGTGATCCACCCACCTCGACCTCCCAAAGTACCGAGATTACAGGCATGAGCCACTGTGCCTGGCCCAAGAGTTACTACTTTTTTTTTTTTTTAAATGTAGAATTAGAAAGCTAATCCTTCCAAATCCCAACAAAGTGGTCTATGCAGGATAAAAATATATCCTTAGGTTGTTTCAAAATGAAAATGTTATGCAATGCACAGCAACCTGGTGCAGTGCTAACTATATTCTTAGAACTTCAGCTTTGCTCATGTTATTGATTATCTTCTAAGGGATATCAGTTTGTGTAAAAGTCTTATTGTCAGAACATGGCATCATATTTTTCAGTTGATAACTTGAAGATCCTTTGAGATAATCCAGTTCAATCCTGTTATTCTAAAAAGGAAGAACCCAAGACTAAAGTATTACTATAAGCAGTAAGCAGGAGTGATTAAAACCTAAGCCTTCTGAATCTTTGTGTTTAATATTTCCAGACAGCTCACATAAGTAAATAGAGGCACTAGAGGCAGAATGCCTGCATCCTCCAGCCCCTATTTCCTCCTGCTTTGTACTCTGAATACTCTATTAGCTTCAAGAAAGAAAAATGAAGAGAAAGCTTCGGGATGGAATTTTATTCCTCTCAAGAGGTGTCAGAAAGTCATGAAACCAAAGGAAGGATTATCCCCTTCTGACAGTCAGGGGATAATCTTTGCTATTGCGGGTATGGTGGTCTGACATGACTAGTGACTCCCTGGGGCTATTTGATATTTCTTAAATAAAGAACCTTTGGAATACCTTGCCTGATATAGGTTTCCATGGAAACAGTGGAGTCAGCTGCAGTCGGTTAGTAAAAGATTTCACCAATTTGCTTACCTTCCAAAATACGGTTGGTGCAGACTCTCAAAACAGAAGCTCTATCTCTAAAGCGTTTGACACTGATCACTGACTCTGTTTCAGGAGGTCACCTTTTAAATGCTGCTCTGCAATCAATGATGCTAAAGCAGTCTGAAAAAAATTCTATAAGGGTTATCAAGCTGACAATAGTCTCACTATGGAGCTTGAAGTAAGAATGCCTGTGTTAAAAAGCCAGAAAAGCATCTCTAGCTCCTTCAAGCCCCCTGCCTCTACTCTTCACCCTAGAAAATTTAGCTATAGACATCTTTCAGTTTCTATGTCAGTGATGGAGTGTAGAGAAGGAAGGAAGGAAGAAGGAAAGAAGAGACAGAAAGGAGGGATGGGTGCAGGATGACTTGCAAAATTAAAATGCACAATACCAAGTGCAAGCAAAGAAGGAACCAGTATAAACTCTTATGTATTGCTGATGGTAAACCTTTTCAGGAAAAAAAAAAATAGTATTCCTAGTGGGTTTGAAAATGCACATAATCTGTGACCTAGGTGTCGCACTCCTTGGAGCAGTCTCAAGACACCCTGCATATGTGTACCAGAACAGATGGACAAGAACATTCCTGGCGTCCCTGAGTTTAATAGCAAACAAACTCAAGTCTATACTGAATATTCTACATGGAGCAGTGTGGCTGATGCTCCCAAACTAATCTTGAGTGAAAAATCAAGTCATGACAGGATAAACACAGTAAGAGAGTAAAATGTTCAAAAGTAAATAGTATGTTATTTAAAGAAGCATTCAAAAAAGATACAATTACAAAGAAAAATAGGAGAATTATTAACACAAAATTTAGCATTGTGTTTATTTATGTTTGGAGAAGAAAGAGAAGCATTTTTATTGGAGAGAATAACATGAGTATTGGTAATACTCTACTTTTTTGTATTTTTAAAATTTAACCATGCATATCCGATAGACACTCTTGAAATTACTTTTAAAATAATGATATTACAAACTTAATAATAAAAATTGAAAATAGAAATTCACTTAAAATGTTATATGACTTTAGTCATTACCTTTATCTTTCTTAAAGAATATTATAGCTAAATGGATATTCTTGTTATCAGATATAATAACATTTGCATAGAATTGTGTGATTTATTAAGATTATTAAGAATATTTGCAATACTTTAAAGTGGATTTGACTATTTCTGAATGGCAACAAAATAGTAGAAGCTCAAATGTGATGTATCCAAGAAAACAGAGCTAAAAAATGAATACACTGGTGGCTCACTCATGTCTGTAATCCCAGCACTTTGGGAGGCTGAGGCAGGCAGATTGCCTAGGTCAGGAGTTCGAGACCAGCCTGACCAACATGGTGAAACCCCGTGTCTACCAAAAATACAAAAATTAGCTGAGCATGGTGACAGGCGCCTGTAATCCCAGCTACTTGGGAAGCTGAGACAGCAGAATCGCTTGAACCCAGGAGGCAGAGGTTGCAGTCAGCAAAGACTGGGCCATTGCACTCCAGCCGGGGCAACAAGAGCACAACTGTCTCAAAAATAAAATAAAATAAAATAAATGAATACACTGAAACTCTGGTCTTGTGACTCAGCGACCCAATAATCTTCTTACTTGACCGTACTAAAATCTCACACCCATTCTTGCTGTGCTTCTTATATGTTACACTCGTTAATTATAATTACTTGGCAGCTCATCATTTTCATTTCATCTCTCAACAGTCTCCTCTTCAAACTCTTCACTCCATTTGCTCACAATTACCTTAAAAATCTTCTGCTCTCTCACATGCCTGGGTCTTTGCATATCTTACTTCCTTCGCCTTTGGTGCGCTATCAAATTGTACTTTCTCTCTAGTCCTTTTAGTTCGCTCATTCTGCTTCATTCTTCAGGTCTGAGCTTCGATGTCACTTGATCAGGACTCAGGTTAGGTGTTTCATAGTATCCTTCACTGCATTTACTTTCAGGGTACTTATTGATATTATTTACTAAATTGTAAGTCCCTTGAGAGCAAGCGTTTTGCATTGTTTACTCTCTTAGTTCTAGTATCCAGATCAGTATATCTGTTAGCTGTTGGCTTAACGAGGCTGCAAAACAAAATACCACAAAACAGTGGCTTAAGGCAGCAATCATTTCTTCTTGCTTATGCATTTGCAGATTTCCTGGGGTTTGGCTAGTCTGAATTTGGCTGCAAGATGCAGATTGAATTCATCTCTGCTCCACATGTCTCTCTTCTTCCCAGGACCTGTGAACTAGCTGGGTCATGCTTTAATCATAGAGCATTCATACAGCATGCAGAAGGACAATATAATATGCAAGCACATTTAAAGCTGCTGATTTACTTACATCATGTCTGCTAGTATCCTTTTGAGATAGTCATATGGCCAATCCCAAAGTCAATGAGTAGGAAAGGGCACTCTGCCTTTAATGAAAGGAACTTTAAAGACACATAGTAAAGAGGGTGGACACAAGGGGGGTAATAACTTAAGACCAATACATATCACACCCAGTGCATGCCTTACACAGGAGAACTTCTAGATGCCAAATGTTGCTTTGTTGTTGCCTTGTCTTTCCTTTCTTGGGCTCCTTCCTCAATCACAGAGTCCTTTTCTTATGCTGCCTCTTCTCCAAACTTCACCTACCCTAGGCTTTTACGTATAACCAGAACCTATTTCTCAACTGAGTATATCCTTCTGTTCAGCTTTATGCATCATAATGGATGACTTTAGGGCACCAAAATGTCTCAATATCCAGGATAATGGATTGTTAATAGACTTACATAGGTGAGAGTGATGATTTGGAGAGTCCAATAACTTTTCCTAGAACTCCTTAAATTCCTCATTAGTCTTCAGGGATCTACTTTATGGATAGTAGAGCTGAGTCTCCAACATCTCCTGGCCAGTGTGTCTTATGGTTACTGTTACCTTATCACTAATTATAAATGTGTCTTGCTTACTCCTTAATGGTAAAAAATAGGATTATTTTTCGTCCTTCTATAAATCCCTTTTAATTTAAATTGATAAAAAAAAACTAGAGGGAAAAGGAATAAGTAATAAATATATTTTTTTAATGCAATCTATATTTAGTCTCTGTCCCAGATATATTTTATTTGAGTAAACAAATCTTTTAAAGGTTCTTTAGGAGCCAGTATATATAGTTTTATGACATTAATAAAAAACATTTAGTGTATTGTATATGAATAGCGGGTGTTTTTAGAATTGGAAATAAGTTTAATTATGGAATTTTGGTGAGCACTTTAGAGGTAAAGATAGTGGAAATAATTTCGTTCCACTATTTTATTTTTAATTTTTAATATTATTCATTTTTATTTAGTAATGTTTTTGTTAGCAAAGCTTTTTATATTATTGGAAAAAGTCAAGTATATATACTGTTTCCATAGAAAAACTATATTTTAAATTGTGTAGCTATGAAGTTTTATTTGTGTCTGTTTAATAATTAACAGAAAAGAGAAACAATAATGATTTGATTTAAAACCTTATCTTGTTCACTTGGACACAGGAAGGGGAACATCACACACCCGGGCCTATTGTGGGGAGGGGGTAGGGAGGAGGAATAGCATTAGGAGATATACCTAATATAAATGACGAGTTAATGAGTACAGCACACCAACACAGCACATGTATGCATATGTAACAAACCTGCAAGTTGCGCGCACGTACCCTAGAACTTAAAGTATAATAAAAAATAAAATAAAACCTTATCTTATAAGAAATGTGTGAATGTATTATAAACGTAGGCCTGGTTATTTATTTTTAGTTTTCATTATTAATTATTATGGATACATAATAGTTGTACCTATTTGTGATGTACATGTGATATTTTGATACAAGCATGTAATGTTTAATAATCAAATCAGGGTAATGGGATATTTATCACCTCAAGCATTTATAATTTATTTGTATTATGAACACGCTAATCCTACACTTCCATTTTGATAATTTCATTTGTAGGGTCTGTGGTGATTTTAAGATGTCGTCGCAGTCCCTGTTTTTTTTCCCATCAAGATCAGCTGAGATATTTGCCACTTAAGAAAGGATAACTGTTTTTTCTCTGTTTCATATGTACTTTTATTTTGATTGTGAACCCTTAAGTCTTTTGTGATATGAGGAAGTATGCTCAATCTTGATAAATGGCTTCTTTTAAAGATGAAAGCCAACTCACCTTGTTTTGTGTATTCCAGTTAATTTGTAATCTTAGGGTTCTAATTATGTTTCAATTTGTCATATCTAGACCACCATTTCTTGCAGATCAGTAGACACTAGTTCACTTGTGAATATCTACATAGAAGTCTATGGCTTCCTTGCTGGCATTTTGCTTTTTTGGTATTGAGAACTTAAAGTTTAGGCTTCCAGCACTTAGTTATATGTTTGTTTTGAGTCTACAGAAGCTTAATCCATGTTACATCTTTGACTTTCTTCCATCATAATGTTTATTAAAAATGTGATTTGAGTTATAAGCTTCTAGTTCCCAGGTGGTTGAGCTCGGACAATAATGCAGAATCTTGAAGAAAAGCAGACAATACAACCTCTCCTAAAGGGGAGCTTTTCTGCCTCTTCAGAATCATTTGTTAAGGAACTCCCCTGACTTCTTCATCTCAAAGCAAAGATGGCTAATCTTAGACAAATTCTCTTACAGCATAGCACTCTCTGACTCAATGGATATGACTCAGCATACTTGACAGCCAGATCTAGCCTTGAAACATCAAATGCAATTTCCTGGAAACTGTTGTCAAATCTGTTTACAAAGCCAAGCAGAAAAGGTTTCATCAGGAACTCATTGTACACCTGTCTTGAGTATCTGTGGAAGCTCTTTTATCTGTAGGGAGGCTATAGAAATTACAGAGAAGGTGAGATGTAAAATGTTTACCTGTGGCAATGAACTGAATAGAGAGAGAGAGAATGAGTTTTATTTCCTTTCTCACTCCTTCACTCTCAATACACATGCACATATACAAAATCACAAAACACAGACACACACACACACACGGGAAAGAAGTGTAGGGAGGGGAGGAAAGACAGAAAATTGCCGTTTCAGTGGAGACCTGGCTAGGTGTCCTATTAAAGTCTGTGGAGAGGAGATCATAAGAACTAGAAGAACGAGTTTTTCTCTCCACTGCTGAGGTGGAGCAAAGGGTGTGAGAATGAGAGGAGAGTCAGAGAGATTTGGAGAAAGTGTATGAAAGGTATGTTATACCCCTCTAGCCCATCCTCCTCATTATGGTAGTCAAGTTAGTGGTACTTGACTCATTTTACCATGCAATTGGATGCTCCTATGGGACCTACTCATGGAGTTTTTTGGGTGAGTCTTTAATTAGGAACTCTTCATGTCCCATTTAGGAGTGACAGTCATTTCTAAATTTCTCATATAGGTCAAGGGCATGCCAGAAAAGTAATTCAAATCAAATCATGAGCCGGATCAACAGTTTCTCTAGAAATTGCTCAGTAATGGAAGGGTACCCTTTCAACAGTTTGTCAGATGGGTGGTGTTAACTAGTCATCTAGTGATGATCAAGTGGTCCACAAATTGGTACTTTACCCTTCCATGGGTCTTCAACTACAACTGTAAACACCTGGCCATAAAGCAGCTAGAACTGAAAGAATATGCATGGTTCTCCCTTTTCAACTCCCCTCTACCTTCTCCAATCCCTGCCTCTGCCAGATCACTATATCAGAGTCCTTCATCCCCCCACAGGAGTTAGGCATTTGTGACTCCTGTGAAATTAAAAATAAGACCAAGAGGAAGGGGAAGATTAAAGAAATCAGAAAGAAGACACATTGAAAAGATGTATTAAATAATAACCTTAGTGTTAGACTGAAAGACATCATCCCCCAAATTTAGGTTTTCAACAATCAAGTAGAAAAGGAGGCTCCTGAGTTGTGATAATTCAAAGTTTTGTACACACATTTGATTGTGATTGATTGGACAATCAATTACATCTGTTATGCGTGTTTCTTCTGGCAGTGAGGCATCAGCTTCTATTCTTTAGTAAGTTTGCTCCCACTTATGAAAAACACTAATGCATCAACACTTCACCTAATTTCCTGGTCAAAAATTTTATTTTTGTTTAATTATATTCAATTTCTTTAAACTTAAGAGGAAAAAGGAAAGTCTTTTGGTTGGTCCTAATTTTATTACATTTACTAGTCACGGTAAATGTATTTTATACTGTAGTAACAAATAAACTAAAATTTCAGTGACTTGCTTAATGCCACAAAAGGTTCTCTTACTCAGACAGTGGAATGTAGAGCAGCCCTCTTTTATCTTGTAGCAAGACTTTCTAGAACTTTGTTACTTAACAGAGTAGTCACTAACCCTGTGTGACTGCTGAACACTTGGAATGTGTGGAGTCTGAATCCAAATGTGCCATATGTGTAAAATACACATGGGATTTATTAGACATAGTAAGATAAAAAGAATGTCAAGTATCTCAATAATTATTTTTATATTGATTGCATGTTGAAAGAATAATATCTTAGATATATTAGATTAAGTAAAAAATATTATTGAATTATTTAGTCTATTAATTTTAATGAGGCTGTTAGAAAACTTAAAATTACATATTTGGCTTACATCATATTTCTATGGCATAGCAACTTTAATCTAGAACACATGGCTACTAAGAGATGCAGGGGTACAACACTTATCTTAGCTACATAGGACTCTAAATAACATGTCATTGCCATTCATATTTTACTCCCCAAAACTAGTCATGAGGCCCAAACCTAATTTGGATGATTGGTAAGTCTCCAGTGTCTGTGCCACACCATCTTTTTTCTCTGTTTGCAGTTATTCATTACTCTCTTACATCTATCCTTTCCTATTCTCATTTTTTTCTCTCGTATTTCATTCTTTGTGGAGACACAGAGGTTTCCTTCTTCCAGATAATCTTATTGTCAATGTTTGTGACACTACTTTCTGTCCCCAGCCTCCTAGGAAAAGTAATTCAATTGATCCTTCTCTTCTGCTAGAATCCCATATGGAATCATCATAGAAATCAATGTTCAGTGCATCATTTGATATACTATTATTCATCCAATTACAATATCATTTATGGCTTAAGAGGTACATGCTGAACTGTGATATTTACCTTTTCACATTTAATCAATTTAAGATCACGACACAACTGTCCAGAATACCCAACTTTAACATTTCACATATGATTATTATGTTTAAAAAGAGATGAATACCAATAGAAACTGCTGCCGAATTAAAAGAATTGAAAGGATTGGTAGAACCAAAGGATGGAGGCAATAATTTTACTAGTATCATGCTACCAGATATATATTCTAGAAATTGAAGAGTTTAGAGTAAGACATTAGTATGAGAAGAAACTAAATTTTATATCATGAGGTTTATTTTCATTCACTCTACTTCCACTTTTTAATACCTCGAAGTTGTAAATCTCGTATGTCTCATTTAACAAGAAGGTCTCTGTTTTTTGTATTTTTTTAAATAAGGAGCTTAAAACTAAGAAGTGATTCAGAAAAGGAAGCAAGAAAGCCACTGGGTTCCACAGGAGGTCAGATTATGGATTGAATTGGCCTATTAAAAATGCTAGGAGCTGCTCTAATACAGCTTCTAGGTTTTCTTTTTCAACTTCCTGCCTCAATGTTCTACTGCATAAGCTCCTATTACAGAGCCACAGGCCTTATTGACTCATTACTGGGGTCAGTCAGGTGTGGAATGGGTTAGGAATTGCTATAGTATCTCATTACGTTGCTGTTCTGCTTCATTATCTGACCAGCCTCGGGCAGGGTGCTGGGTATACTGCCGTTCTGCAGTGCAGGAAGAGACAGCTTAATTCTAGCAATCTTAACAACCCATAAAGAGAATATTCTAGAAATTAAGGCACATAAACAAACAAGGATATCTCATCTGCTACACACTTACTTCCAAAACTAAAATGCAGTTACAGTTTTCAAGTTAAAATGCCAAGAGTGTGGGAAGGGATTCCCTGTCACAGTGAGTATTTTGAAGTACAGTTGTTGGTTAAGATCAACCTGCAGATTTCTTTCACCTGTAGGCTTAGGAGAAGTTTTTTCTTGGTCGAAGTTGGCAGGGACCTGGCACCAGGGGACTGACCCATGCCACATTACCGGGTACATTGTCCTCTTATTCCCAATTCAATTTCTGGCATCTAGTTTAGTATTCCTTCATGGTAATTATACTGCCAACTCTATCTGCTATCAATGCAGTCTCAAAGTGCATTGGAAGCCCAGGGCACCAAAATCTAACGGAAAGTTGCTTGCAATCCCATTTGGGATAGAGGGATATCAATTGATGTTATATCATGGGCTTTATTTTTATCCACTTTTACTTTCTTCTATGTCAATTGAAATTAGATTTTTTACATTAAAAATAATATGACTACCATGACAAAAACTAACAGCTGATTTTATATGTACTGAGTTTATGGCAATTAAACTTTTAGATTTATTTGAGCACTATTTCACTTGTAATTTATTAACTGTTTAGGGGATTGTTTCATGACTGTCTCCTCCCAGAGATGGTACAGTCTTTGAGGGTAAAGACCTAGTCTCTCTTGACATCGTGGATTCTTCGTAGATGACGGTTGTAAGAATGGACAATCCTCTTTGGTGATTTGATAACAGTGAATATTTTAGCTTCTTTTCTCATCCTTCTGCTACTGCTGTTCGGTGCAATTTGAACCTCCTATTACTATTTTTACTTTTCTGTAAGCGGGGCATTAATGCGCCTGGGTGCATTCTTGTGACCAAGGGTGGATTCCATCAGGAAGTGGCACACTCATGTCCCAGAGGCCTCTTTGGATACTTAAATAATTATGACATCAGAGGGAGCCATTGGGTAGATCACTAGACTGGAAGCTAAAGGCATCTTACATTGCTACACTATCTTACAATGTCGTTTAAGTTCTCTGAACCTCTGTTTCTCATCAAAAAGAAAAGAGATAAAAATGCCTTTTGTACTTGTGTTGTTTGTGAAGCTGGAATGTGAAAACAACCATGGTTATACTTTGCATATAATACAAATTCAATTCATGCTGAACCTGATCTCCATGAAAATAAATGGTTGTCAGATACAGTTCAGATATATCAGATAACAAGTGTTGTTCTTCAGGCCTGACCCCTACTGCAAGTTTTTGAGTCTTCCAACTGGACCACCTATTCCTTTGCTCACTCCTATACATCTCAAGTGCATTTTCGTATTTCTGAACTTAGACTATTGTAGCAACTTGTAACATTGAAAACGCTCACATCATCTTGCAGAAGTCTTATGAGAAAGTGTAAAATGTGAAGTAATCTGCAGTATGTGGGTGCCTAGGAATTCTCCAATCTTTGGATGGAAAAGTCTTTGTAATTCCCAGACTTTCCACTCAAACCATCTTTCCTGATCCAGAAATCTTATGGAAATCACCTCACATGGCCCGATTTGTTAGTGAGGATGGAGGACCTGTCCTTCATGCTTCTCTAGGTGTAGCCAAAAAGGGAATCATGGACAGAGGCCAGAAGGATATGGAAGCAGTGATAGGAATCATAGGAAAATAACTACACTATTTTTTAAATGAGCCTTTTAAATGTCCCTGAGGCGCAATATCCTAGCTCAATTATAAAGTAATAATTGAGAAAGATTCTGGAATTGTCTAATTTGGCCATATTCTGCAATCCCTGTCTCTAAAAATAATAAAAGGATGGTGTTGGGTAGGCTCACATGATGTATTTTAAGTGAATGAGTATTATTTTAATTACCCAGAGGGTAGCAATATTCCTGACAATTTGTTCACTCCACTAGGATTCAAAATCATATTTAAAAATATTTTTTTATTCATGAAATATTGCCACAGATAATTGAACTTTCTGGTGATTTTCCGTCATAGGATGTGCACTCCACCATCATTCCAGCAGACACCTGGTGACTGCAGCTCTGCTAGTGTGATGTTCTTCGTGTTAAGTCCTTGGTTAATGCTTTATTTTTCTCCATAATTCTTCCTACTCACTGCCATTTGGCCTTCATTTAAAAGGCTGAAAACCTGCCTACCACTTCTTCTGCTGCATCTGGCCTCATGGCTAATCTATGAATAATAGTAATTAACATCTGTGCAGGATGATTTTTATTCACAGAGTTTGGAGATCTTAATTAGTGTTATAACATCCTTAAGAGATAAGTAATTATAATTCTCACACTTTTTACAGAGGAAAAAACTGAGACACAGCTGGGTTAACTCACATGTCTAAACTAATGCTCAAGAAGGCAAAGAGTAGATAGTACCTAGGGTGCACGCTGCTGCTCTCTGCCTGATGTCACTAAGCTGTCTGTCTGCCGATGTGCTTGCTGCCTCATACTCTCAGGCCTCCCCCATGGCCCCAAACCCTTATTTTAGTTTGCAGAGTGGGGGCCTTGAGTAGAATCTGATAAAAAGGGCATATTTTCTGAGAAATCAGGCTGGGAAGTCAGCATGGGTTTTCCTCATGGAGGGTTCTAGGGGAAGTAAGAAGTCTCCTTGTGAAATCATTTGAAATGAATTGAAGACATATAGGATGCTTGTCAGCCATTTATCTTCCTCTTACCATTACTGGTAAACATGACCCCATGATTTCTACCTTACACTCTAATATAGAAGTAAGTTAGTAAAAATAAGTGGCAACTAAACATGTCTACATCAGACCTCATACCTAAATGAACTATAATAGAGCTAGTACTAAAATACAATTTTTCAAAATTATTTGGCTTTTAATTTATGATGTCATAGCTTTCCACATGAGGCATAGAGCCTGAGTACTATCCCATGAATAACCTTGGGTATCTCTTTAGCTACGTCTTATTTTTAAGTTAACATTTATTTTTTTAATTTTTTTAAAATTTATTTATTATTATTATTATACTTTAAGTTCTAGGGTACATGTGCATAACGTGCAGGTTTGTTACATATGTATACTTGTGCCATGTTGCTGTGCTGCACCCATCAACTCGTCAGCACCCATCAACTCGTCATTTACATCAGGTATAACTCCCAATGCAATCCCTCCCCCCTCCCCCTTCCCCATGATAGGCCCCGGTGTGTGATGTTCCCCTTCCTGAGTCCAAGTGATCTCATTGTTCAGTTCCCACCTATGAGTGAGAACATGTGGTGTTTGGTTTTCTGTTCTTGTGGTAGTTTGCTAAGAATGATGGCTTCCAGCTGCATCCATGTCCTTACAAAGGACACAAACTCATCCTTTTTTATGGCTGCATAGTATTCCATGGTGTATATGTGCCACATTTTCTTAATCCAGTCTGTCACTGATGGACATTTGGGTTGATTCCAAGTCTTTGCTATTGTGAATAGTGCCGCAATAAACATACGTGTGCAAGTTAACATTTATTAACAAATCTTTGATGTCTTCATTTTGCGTGTGTGCATTGCTTGTGTACTTATGCACCGATTAGAGACATAATTTCTTAAAACTATTCCATTTTTCAAAATTTTCAAACTACCTTTTTAACATTTTCCATTAGATGATAAAATATAAATTATGTCTTCAAATTATTGCTTGAAAAGGAAGAATTGTTCATGTTGAACAAAATCGGAAAGGTTTTTACAAGGCACAAGGTACTTGATTGACCTCTCTAGTTACTTTTATGGAGCAACTGAACACCCTCTGCTGATAGTTCATGCCCTTCTTTTCTCTCTGAAGTGAGACAGAAGTGAGAACTCATGCTGCAGCTGACTGGTTCCCCCTGCAGACCTGTTGGTCAATTTGGTTTCATTTGGGATATACATAGAAATTGATCTTGTAAATTTTATTTAAGTCTAGACTCCAGGTTAAGAAGAAGCAATGTTGTCACTTTAGACGAGAAAGTCTTCAGATGAAATATGGAATTATGTGATTTCTGAATCTATAGGTACTCCATTTGGTCATGCAGCAACCCAGGGAGCTAGGTTATGTACCACTATATTGCAAAACCAAATCTAGAAATGTCCTGAGGAGAAAAAATTGGCATGTTTTAAGAAGCCAGTAGAGAAGGAAAGTTATCAATTACATTTAAAAGCATTGAATTTTGTTATTTATACCTGTAAAATGAGAGTTGAAACTGCTACCTTCTCTTCATTCTCAGTGCTGCAGCTCAATTTACATCTTTCTTCCCTTCAACTTATTCCCTTTGTTGTTCAAGTTAATGAATTGAGCCAGTCCTTCTTTACAGAAAAAAATCTTCTGTAACACAAATAGGATCATGTCATTCGCTCTCCTATGTCAACTCCTTCAGTGATTCCTGGGAGCCTAAAATAGATTTAAGATTTCATAGCATGGGTTTATAGGCTCTTCACCATGTGGTTTCTACATATTCTAAAATCTCCTACTGAAACTTTGGATTCATCCAGGCCTGCTGCATTGGTATAATTTTATTTGGCTGAGAAAGACATTTCCCACTCCCGTACCTTGGTATGTCACAGTGCTCTCGTGGGAGCATCGTTCTCTTCTCTTGTCTGCTAAATAAAATCTCACTCTTCAAGATGCTCTATCACGGTTATTTTAGAAGTACATTTTCTACCATTCCCCCAAATGACAGTGAGTTGTTTCTGCCCCATGCTTCAACAGTGCCTCAAACAAATCTCTTCATACATATCAGATTCTATTGTAATTGCTTTAAGGGTAGAAACAATTCCTCTTTTCTTTGTTTACAAGGCACATAATTATGCCCAATAATTATTTAGTCAGCTATTATTTCACCAATCCTATGTAGTTCTCCCTCTGCAAATAATAGTGTTGAAATATGGTTCCTTACTGTCCTGTGTTATTAGACACTTTAATGGAGTGTCTGTTGTCTTGCCTGAAAAAACTTGTGAAAATTGTAATTATTCACTTCATAAAGATAGTATGTCGATAAATCAGTAGATTCAAAGCGTTCTGAAAATGTAGGGTGTACTGTTCAGGTGTCAAGTTCTATTACCTAAGATTAGCAGTGAGGCTTTCTAAATGTCAAGAGGAAAGTTTGAGAACCTGCTGCCACAGAAAATCTGTAAGAAGGTGTGAGCTAGGTGTGAAGTTTCCTCTTAAGTAATTTCACTTATTTATTTATTTATTTTTTGAAACGGGGTCTTGCTCTGTTGCCCAGGCTGGACTGCAGTGACCTGTGACGTGATCTCGGCTCACTGCAAGCTCCGCCTCTGGGGTTCACGCCATTCTCCTGTCTCAGCCTCCCGAGAAGCTGGGACTACAGGTGTCCACCACCACACCCGGCTAATTTTTTTGTATTTTTAGTAGAGACGGGGTTTCACCATGTTAGCCAGGATGGCCTCGATCTCCTGACCTCATGATCCACCCGCCTCGGCCTCCCAAAGTGCTGGGATTACAGGTTTGAGCCACCACGCCTGGCCGCAATTTCACTTCTGAATCTTCAAAATTGAGTTGACAGGAATAAGATGACAGAGTAAATGAAGTGTTCTGTAGACATATGTAACAGTGCATTTATAGGCACATGCACGATGTATATGTATATTTTCATGTGCACATAACTAGATATGGCATATATGTAAAAATTATGGGGCACATACATAAAAATATTTTATACATCTACAGGTAGATGAAGAGAGAGAAAGAGAAGAGATAGTTACTTGTTTTTGGTAAACCTGCTGAAGTTTAGGGAGAATTTGGGTCACAGTTCCAATTGATGAGCACTGAAGTTTTTCTTTTATCATTTAGAAAATTTTGACTGTATGTTATAATGTCTGGCGGCTTTTTTTTTATACTTTAAGTTCTGGGATATATGTGCAGAACATGCAGGTTTGTTACATAGGTATACACGTGCCATGGTGGTTTACTGCAACTATCAACCCATCATCTGCATTAGGTATTTCTCCTAATGCTGTCCCTCCCCTAGTCCCTCACACCCTGATAGGCCCCGGTGTGTGATGTTCCCCTCCCTGTGTCCATGTGTTCTCATTGTTCAGCTCCCACTTATGAGTGGGAACATGTGGTGTTTGGTTTTCTGTACCTGTGTTACTTTGCTGAGAATGATGGTTTCCAGCTTCATCCATGTCCCTTCAAAGGACATGAACTCATCTTTTTTTTATGGCTGCATAGTATTCCATGTGTATATGTGCCACATTTTCTTTAGGTAGTCTAACATTGCTGCAGATTTGGGTTGGTTCCAAGTCTTTGTTATTGTGAAGAGTGCTGCAATAAACATACGTGTGCTTGTGTCTTTATAGTAGGATAATTTATAATCCTTTGGGTAGATACCCAGTAATGGGATTGCTAGATAAAATGGTATTTCTGATTCTAGACCCTTGAGGAATCTCCACACTGTCTTCCACAATGGTTGAACTAATTTACACTCCCACCAACGGTGTAAAAGCATTCCTATTTCTCTGCATCCTCTCCAGCATCTGTTGTTTCCCAACTTTTTAATGATCGCCATTCTAACTGGCATGAGATAGTATCTCATTATGGTTTTGATTTGCATTTCTCTAATGACCAGTGATGATGAGCTTCTCTTCATATGTTTGTCGGCCACATAAATGTCTTCTTTTGAGAAGTGTCTGTTAATATCCTTCGTCCACTTTTTGATGGGGTCGTTTGTTTTTCTCTTGTGAATTTGTTTAAGTTCCTCATAGGTTTGGGATGTTAGCCCTTTGTCAGATGGATAGATTGCAAAAATTTTCTCCCATTCTGTAGGTTGCCTGTTCACTCTGATAATAGCTTCTTTTGCTGTGCAGAAGCTCTTTAGTTTCATTAGATCTCATTTGTCAATTTTGTTTTTGTTGCCATTGCTCTTGGTGTTTTAGTCATGAAATCTTTGCCTATGCCTATGTCCTGAATGGTATTGCCTAGGTTTTCTTCTAGGGTTTTTATGGTTTTAGGTCTTATGTTTAAATCTTTAATCCATCTTGAGTTAATTTTTGTATAAGGTGTAAGGAAGTGGTCCAGTTTCAGTTTTCTGAACATGGCTACCCAGTTTTCCCAACACCTCTTATTAAATAGGGAATCCTTTCCCCATTGCTTGTGTTTGTCAGGTTTGTCGCAGATCAGGTGGTTGTAGATGTGTGGCATTATTTTCTGAGGGCTCTGTTCTGTTCCTTTGGTCTATGTATCTGTTTTGGTACCAGTAAAATGCTGTTTTTGTTACTGTAGCTTTGTAATACAGTTTGAAGTCAGGTAGCGTGATGCCTCCAGCTTTGTTCTTTTTGCTTAGGATTGTTTGGGCTATACAGGCTCTTTTTTGGTCCCATATGAAATTTAAATTCATTTTTTCCAATTCTGTGAAGAAAGTCAATGGTAGCTTGATGGGGATAGCATTGAATCTATAAATTACTTTGGGCATTATGGCCATTTTGACGATATTGATTCTTCCTATCCATTAGCATGGATTGTCTTTCCATTTGTTTGTGTCCTCTCTTATTTCCTTGAACAATGGCTTGTAGTTCCTTGAAGAGGTTCTTCACATACCTTGTAAGTTGTATTCCCAGGTATTTTTATTCTCTTTGTAGCAATTGTGAATGGGAGTTCACTCATGATTTGGTTCTCTGTTTGTCTATTACTGGTGTATAGGAGTACTTGAGATTTTTGCACATTGATTTTGCATCGTGAGACTTTCCTTAAGTTGCTTATCAGTTTAAGGAGATTTGGGGTTGAGACGATGGGATTTTCTAAATATACAATCATGTCATCACAAAGAGAGAAAATTTGACTTCCTCTCTTCCTATATGAATACCTTTTATTTCTTTCTTTTGCCTGATTTCCCTGGCCAGAACTTCCAATACTGTGTTGAATAGGAGTGGTGAGGGAGGACATCCTTGTCTTGTGTCGGTTTTCAAAGGGAATGCTTCCAGCTTTTGCCTACTCAGTATGATATTGGCTGTGGGTTTGTCATAAATAGCTTTTATTACTTTGAGATACGTTCCATCAATACATAGTTTATTGAGAGTTTTTAGCTTGAAGGGGTGTTGAATTTTATGGAAGGCCTTTTCTGCATGTATTGAGAAAATCATGTGGTTTTTGTCATTGGTTCTGTTTATCTGATGGATTATGTTTATTGATTTGCATATGTTGAACCAGCCTTGCATCCCAGGGATGAAGCCAATTTGATCGTGGTGGATAAGCTTTCTGATGTGCTGCTGGATTCGGTTTGCCAGTATTTTATTGAGGATTTTCACATCAATGTTTATCAGGGATATTGGCCTGAAATTTTGTTGTTGTTGTTGTGTCTCTGCAGGTTTTGGTATCAGGATGATGCTGGCCTCATAAAATGAATTAGGGAGGAGTCCCTCTTTTTCTATTGTTTGGAATAGTTTTAGAAGGAATAGTACCAGCTCCTCTTTGTACCTCTGGTAGAATTCGGCTGTGAATCCATCTCGTCCTGGGCTTTTTTTGATTGGTAGGCTTTTAATTACTGCCTCAATTTCAGAACTTGTTATTGGTCTATTCAGGGATTCGATTTCTTCCTGATTTAGTCTTGGGAATGTGTATGTGTCCAGGAATTTATTCATTTCTTCTAGATTTTATGGTTTATTTGCATAGAGGTGTTTATAGTACTCTCTGATGGTAGTTTGTATTTCTGTGGGATCAGTGACGATATCCCCTTTATCATTTTTTATTGTGTCTATTTGATTCTTCCCTCTTTTCTTCTTTATTAGACTGGCTAGTGATCTATTTTGTTAATCTTTTCAAAAAAACAGCTCCTGGATTCATTGATTTTTTTGAAGGATTTTTCATGTGTCTCTCTCCTTTAGTTCTGCCCTGATCTTAGTGATTTCTTGTCTTCTGCTAGCTTTTGATTTCGTTTACTCTTGCTTATCTGGTTCTTTTAATTATGATGTTAGGGTGTAGATTTTAGATCTTTCTCTCTTTCTTCTGTGGGCATTTAGTGCTATACATTTCCTTCTAAACACTGCTTTAGCTGTGTCCCAGATATTCTGATACATTGTGTCTTTGTTCTTATTGGTTTCAAAGAACTTGTTTATTTCTGTCTTAATTTCACTATTTATCCAGTAGCCATTCAGTAGCAGGTTGTTCAGTTTCCATGTAGTTGTGCAGTTTTGAGTGCTTAATCCTGAGTTCTAATTTGATTGCACTGTGGTCTAAGAGACTGTCTGTTATGATTTCTGTTCTTTTGCATTTGCTGAGGAGTGTTTTACTTCCAATTATGTGGTCAATTTTAGAATAAATGTGTTGTGGGAGCACTGAAGTTTTATGTCCGCTCTTTTCAAGCCACAGTATATATCTTGACTTCAGAATTAACTGTACATAAATCAGTTCTTCCTTGGTTCATGATGACTTCTTCATTTGTTGACTGTGAATTTTTGGTAATATAAATACAGGTTATATACTTTAAATTTCTATAAGACTTTACAATCTTTAAAATTATTTAAAATATCTTTGAGATAAAGCCCTGTTTCCTGCCATTATCTGGACCAATGATGGGCTGGTTAGTTGAAAAAGGATCATAAAAAGGCTTTCACTTAAAAAGCTTAAAAATGATGCATGTTTAATGTACTGCATTTTTATTTAAATTGATTATAAAAATTAGCATCAATATATAAATATTTTAATATTGTGCTAAGGCAATTTTTAAAATTCTGAATGCCCTGCTTTGTATTCCATCTTCTTGCCTAATCTTCATCTGAAATTCCTTATATATAACTTCCTCATTTAGTTTATTTACAGTAGAACAAGACTATAAAGATACTTGTGGAGTCAATAAAGCACAAATTTCTTTTATATATTTTATCATCTCTCTCAATTTTTTAGTTTTCTCAAGACAACTGATTTGAAAATGAATTTAAATAGGTTCACATTTATGAAGTCTTTTCAAAGGATCCACTTGAGTTTTCATAGAAACAACTCTTTTTTTTACATACCTATTTCCATAAATGTATATAATAATTAATTCAAATATATATTTACAATGCCAAGAGCCAGGACCATAGTGTACTCATTGCTGGGCACCTGGTAAGCATGCAACTCAAGTGATGGGAGCAGATTACACAGGCCTTCTAGGCGCCTACCATCATAGCATCAGTTGGTATATTCTGCAGAAAGACAGGAAGATACTGGTTATCTGATAATGCAGAGTTTCTTCTCTCTTTCATTACACATGAAAATGGCCTGTTAGGTAAACTTTGGGGAAGTACATTCTTTTGCCGTCATAGTAAGTGGTCATCCCCATTTATGCAGCTAACAAGTGAATCTTTTGCAATTCAAGCCTGTATTCCTTGAGCTATTGTCCAGAGTTACTCATTCACTAATTTTTTTTCTTTTTCTTTTTTTTTTTTTTTTTGAGACGGAATCTTGCTCTGTAACCCAGACTGGAGTGCAATGGCATGATCTCAGCTCACTGCAATCTCCATCTCCTGGGTTCAAGCAATCCTCCTGCCTCAGCCTCCCAAGTAGCTGGGACTACAGGCACATGCCACCATGCCTGGCTAATTTTTTTTTTTTTTTTTTTTTGTATTTTTAGTAGAGATGGGGTTTCACCATGTTAGCTAGGATGGTCGTGATCCTCTGACCTCATGATCCACCTGCCTCATCCTCTCAAAGTGCTGGGACTACAGGTATGAGTCACCATGCCTAGCCAAATGTGTTTTTAAATACTTACCAGTGCCAGACATTGTGCAGAATTTGTGTTTCCATAACAATATGCCACTTTTCACTTTGTAGGTAATATTTTCTGCACAAATTAATTCAATATTGGCATCATTCTCACAGGTGTTGGAACCTCTGTCATGGATAACTCCACGACTCCCTCCCACTCTGTGTGTTATAGACTTATGAGTCTGAAAAGGTAGGCAATGGGGCAGATAAAGAATATCAGAGGGATAAAATAGAATATGTAGACGCTAAATGTGAGGATGCTAATCATGTGTGTATAAGCAAAGGTGAGATAGGTCTAAATCAAAGGTCACTGCTGAAAGTACTTTGAGCTAATTATCATATGCCTAAACTCATTTTGCTCTCTCTTTTGAGTGAAAGTCACCTCTACCCATGTCATCCTTTGGCACCCTCCAGCTTGACAGACATACTGTTACAACATCAAGAAAGACCATAAATCCTTTCATAGTAATGCAGTCTGCCAGATAACTGCTTTTGGCCATAAATCATATTGTACTTGTCATTATTATACAGTTTTTATTACTAGTTAGATCACTTAAAATAAATTAGGTTCAAATGGTGATACTGAATTTTTATCATCTTCATAATGTAGAAATGGATAAAGGAATACAAAATGGAGATGCATCTTGCCCCAATTTTTAAACAAATAGAGCTGGTGTGAGATGGTGTTAGATTATTCAAGGCCGCACTCGTTAAATGACTATGCCTTGAGGAGGCAGAGAAGAATCAGGAGTCTTCTCTCTTTGTGATGTTTCTCAGCATGACTTCTTCCCTTCTTAAAACAGTTGGACAGGTCCATAGATTTTTGTTTTACTCCGTAGTTGCTTTGTCTTCACAATAGTCTAAGATAGTTGATGTTTGTTTTTAAAAAAATAAAAGTTTACTGTAATGGTTGCAAAAACATGCCTGGAATACACTGGTATGCTGTTTTCAATACCATGTTATACTCATAGTTGAGGCTAGAGAAACTGCAGAAATATATGCTTTAAATATGGGTCATTTCCCTGATTCAAGAAAGAAATGCATCAACAATTTAAATGCAAGGAAAATGTTCCAGTTCCAACTTGTGATCAACATGCAGCCATAGCTCTAGATGATGTGTCTGTGATGCCATTGTCCACAGGACCTGTAATTTCAGTCCCAGTTGTTAGCTTCATTTCAATGCCATGAGTCAATGAGCTGAGGTGGCGTCGCCTCAGTTGGCAGTTCTAACAGGTGAGAATTCCTGACGAGACTCCAATCAGATAAGGAGCAATCTAACCAGCTAGTGATGCCAGGTCATCCTGAGAAGCAACAGAGAATGCTGCAGTGGTCTAGAATTAAAACTACTTTATTATGATTAACAAGTAAAAATCATTTGTAGCTTTGAAACTTCTTTTAGGCACCAAAAAGATAAAAAAAAAACTTTACTATTAAACGCTTGCAATGCAGTTTCATATACATAGCAAGTCTTGTCATGAAGAATAATGTTTTACATAATAGACTGAAATATTTCTCTTTTTTTATGGTATTCAAGATTCAGGTGCTGCATAGAGCTTTTTTAAGTATTTTAAGCCATAGACCACTGAGGCATGGAAAGACTGATCCTGAGCAAAATTGCACAGGAGTAAAGCTTATATCTGAGCATTACTCTTTCTTTTTTTCTGCAGTCTTTTATTTGCACTTCTGTCTTGGTGCGCAATAAATCACTGGTAGGGCAGGCTGGACCTGATGTCCAAACTCTTTACAGGCAGCGGGGCTAGTCCTCCTGTGGAATGCTTCTTTAAAGAATGCATCTTCAAACAATTGATAGAGAGGGAAAGAGTGATGATAATACGCATATTCTATTTCCAGATTCTTTAGGAATGAGAACAATGCTGAAATTTGAAGAAAAGCAAGGCATTATAAATGCTGAACAAAAGCTCCTAATAGGCATTAGAGGAGTCAAATTTGGATCTTGCTACTCAAAATGGCAATTAGACCTATCCTCACAGAACATACCTGACAATAATAACAAATACTAACATGAGCAGTCAGCTATTGAGTCAGGTGATTTCATTTATTAGCTCATTTAATCTTTAAAAGCACTCATGATGTAGGTATTATTATTATTCCCGCTTTGCAGATAGGGGAATTGAGATATGGAGTGGAAAAATATCTTGCCCAAGTTCAAATGACTGGTAACAGCTGGAGCTGGGATGTAAATTCCTAGCCTGAATTTAGCTCTGTTAAATTCAAATATGGCACAATGCAGAATGCTCTTTAGGTTAAATGACACCAAACATGTATTAAAATATTGAACATGCTGTGGCAGAGACTGTGAAATGCCTACCGGATACTCACTCAAACTTTCTTCCTTAGTATGACTTCTGATTTTATTTTGGATTTTATAGAGCCCAGTTAAAAGACTGTATTTCCCAACCACGCTTGGAGTTAGTGGAGAATAAAGAAATACTATCAGAATTTGTTAGGGAGGAAGTCTGAGATACCTTTCAGACGGGTGGGGCATAGAGTTGTCATGTATAGTTTCTGTCCATCACTGCTCCCTTTCTGCTTCCTTCCTGCATTTGACACCTGGATAGCTCTAGCTGCTACCTTGGACCACAAAGAAATCTTGAGGATATAAGTCATCTGCTAAGGGTAGGGAATCAGAAGGGTAGGGCACTGATTCCTTGATGACAAATGGAGTCACCACTGCTACCATGGTTGCTTTATTTTAGCTTTTAAAATTAAATGCAGAGAAATGAACCTTATTAAAGCTAGTTATTTATGGTTTCTTACTAGCAGCTGACATTAGTCATAAAGAATTAAGTTAAAATTTTTTATATTGAATCACACAAAGGTTTTCACTGTGCTCTTAATGCTAACCACTGTGAGGAAGGTGGGAAGAGAGGTCCTAAGAAATTATTATATATGATTCTGCTACTCAACATGCACATGCTCTTGTGGTAGAGATAAAATCAATACACAAAACCAGATTGAATTTCTTAATAGTGTTTTGTAAATTTGGTAGAATCTGAAAATTGAGAGAAGAGAGTGACTCATAATGGCTGGAATAGTTATGTAATGCTTCCTCCAAATGGAGAGACGTGGACCGCATTTTGGGAATGGGAAAAGTTTGCCCAAGAAAGGAAAGAAGGTGGGTAGACCATTCTAGAAAAGGTGTAAGATACTAGTACAGTTATAGGAATGTTTTCATGGGGCTGTGGAAAGTGTAGTGGGATTAGAACAGTGCTAAACAAAATAATGTATGTAAAAGCTCTTTTTATTTACTATTATTTTTTAGATGGAGTCTCACTCTGTCTCCCAGGCTGGAGTGCAGGTGCATGATCTCGGCTCACTGCAACCTCTGCTGCCCAGGTTCAAGCAACTCTCCTGCCTCAGCCTCCCAAGTAGCTGAGATTATAGGTGCCTGCCACCACACCCGGCTAATTTTTGTATGTTTAATAGAGACAGGGTTTTACCATCTTGGCCAGGCTGGTCTTGAACGCCTAACCTCGTGATCCATTCGCCACAGCCTTCCAAAGTGCTAGGATTACAAGCGTGAGCCACAGTGCCTGGAACAACTTTTCTTGTTATATTTGGCTTAAAATATTCAGTTTACATCCCAGTTTCTAACCTCTCCTATCTTCAAAGTAATTTTATATATTACTTCTAAAGTATTTTTTTCTAAATTACAAATTAATTCACATTTCTCTAATGCTTAAAATTATGTATTAAATTTCTGTTGCATACAGAAAATAGTCCAAGCTCATTGTTTTGGTTTTCATAAGATGACCTCTGTTTATCTCTGCAAATCTCTCCTCACCCCGCCCATTTCTTCTAATAAAGAACAAACTGCCTCAAAGTATGCTCTGCCATGTTCACAAAGTTATGCCTTTAAACATGCTATGACTTCTCCCTGGAATGTCCTCGTCCTCATGTCTACCAAGTAAACACCTTTGTCTTTCAATTCCCAGTTCAGATATCACCTATCACCTCTTTCCTTAAACTCAGTAAAGTTAACCTATTTGTGTGTGTGTGTGTATATGTGTGTGTAATACATACCTTTAATACAAAATGTATTAATTTTTTTAAACGTTTAATATTTTAAAATAAGCATTTATTGGTTTAATAAATGCATGCAGTAGGATATAAAAATTAATGAGAAACTTTCTTCTAAAGATAGAAAAGAGGATGAGCGCTGTGGCTCACGCCTGTAATCCCAGCACTTTGGGAGGCAGAGGCAGGAGTTCGGAAGTTCGAGACCAGCCTGACTAACATGGAGATACCCTGTCTCTACTAAAAATACAAAATTAGTGGAGTGTGGTGGTGCACGCCTGTAATCCCAGGTAATCGGGAGACTGAGGCAGGAGAATCACTTGAACCCAGGAGGCAGAGGCTGTGGTGAGCCAAGATTGCGCCACTGCACTCCAGCCTAGGCAACAAGAGAGTAACTCTGTCTCAATAAATAAATACATACATAAATAAATTAGAATAAAAATAAAATACAACCAAATCAGGAATACAATACATCTTATTTTAAACTATGTAATACAATAGGTGAAGTTGGATGAAAATATTGTTTTAAACTTCTCATAGAAGAAATTTTTGAGATTCAGTACATCCAAGAGATACGCCTGTATCAAAATATTCCATGTACCCCATAAATATATACACCCACTATGCACCCACAATGATAAAAAATAAAATAAAATAGCAAATGCAATTAGAAAAAAAGCCAGATGCTTAAGAACCATATAAATTTCCATTGTTCTGAAAGAAATTTTTCCCAACGACCTTCATAATAAGCTATTTCCTGATACAATGATCCATTGCATTCAGGATTGATACTCAGCTAGAATGCATTAGTACGGGCATCCTGGTTATGAAAATGTTGAAATATCACACCTTCTTACTGATTGGTAAATAGCCATTGCTTTGAATGCTTTCTCTTCACCCATTTCTGCTATGGACCCTATCTCAGAAGGCTCTGCTAATCTTTATCCTCTCCCTCCAGGAGCCAGTGATGAAACCTGGTGCAGCATGGGTGGGGGAATCTTCAAGATCTGCTCCAACACTCTGGGGCTGTTTCTCCTGATTGGCCAGTACCAGTGCCTCCTTACTTGTTAAATACAGCATGTGGCCTATTACCTCTGCTTTTTTTTTTTTTTTTTTTTTAAATAAGACATGGTCTAATTCTGTTGTGCAGGCTGGGGTGCAGTGGTGATCATAGCTCACTGCAGCCATGAACTCCTGGGCTCAAGTGATCCTCCTGCTTCAGTCTCCCTAGTAGCTGGGACTACTGTTGCATACAGAAAATAGTCCAAGTTCATTGTTTTGATTTTCGTAAGATGACCTCTGTTTATCTCTGCAAGTCTTGTGCCACCACATCCAGCTAATTATTAATTTTTTTTTTTTGTAGAGACAGGGTCTCTCTGTTGCCCAGACTGCTCTTGAACTCCTGGCTTCAAGTGATCCTTTCACCTTGTCCTCACAAAGTGCTGGGATTACAGGTGTGAACCACTGTGCCCAGTCTCTTCTCCATTTAAAACAATATACCTCTTGGAACTTAAGATACTTCATTCCTGGCTTTACATATCCACTTGGATTTCTGACAGGAACCTCAAAGTTCACATCATAAATGAAGTGTTTTAAAAAGTTGAATGAGTAATTATATATTGAGTAGTTAAGTACTGAGTTTTATGTATTCTTCCTAGTAGCTGTCTCAACCCAAGCTGATGGTCTTATGCCAAAGTATTATATAATTTATTAAAAGCAAATTTAGGAAGACCAAATAATTTATACTTCTGGATGAACAGAATAACCATTCATTATTCTGTCAATGTCCCAAATAAGATTATTTGTCACAGTCAAAATTTTAATGAGAATTAGCAACAAAGTGTTTAAGATCTTAATTTGGCAAGAAGAAGAGCAGCTGTTTTGTATTGCTAACTAAGGACAGAACAGGCGTTGATAATATGCAGGTTAAGGAGACCTATCAAAACTTTCAGTGAAATTGGAGAAGCCAATCGGGACAGTTGTCTGGACAGATGGCCACTTCCTCTCAGTACTGAGGTGGCAGAGGGTTTTTCTTCAGAAAATAGTTCTGGGTCCATGCCAAATTTGAAAAAAAAAAAAAAATACCCAAGTGCATTTACACACCAGAAATCATGACCGTGCTATGCCATTATGAGGAATTAACAAAGCATGTTTAACTAAATCTCTTGATAATAATATTTTTTGAATTTTAAATCAACTTTATTAAGGCATCATCTAAATACAATAAAAAGAGCTCATTTTAAGTGTACAGTTCAGAAAGTTCTGATAAATGTAGCTGCCCATGGAGCCCATCTACCATCAAGGTACGTAATATATTCATCACATCCAAAAAGTTACTCCATAGTCAATTTCTTTCTAGTCAATATCCACAACCCCCTCCCAGTACCATAAGCCCCAGGCAATCACTTATATGGTATCTACCATTATAGATTGGTTCTGCTTATTCTATAATTTCTTATTAATAGAATTGGTCAATAATTACTTTTTGGTGTTTGTCACATTTTCTCAGCATAATATTTATGATATTCATCCATGTTATAGTCTATTTTTTCGTTAGTAAATAGTATTCCATTGTATAAATGTAACAATATATTTATTCATTTAACTGTTACTAGGCAGTAGAGTGATTCATGGATATTAGAGTTTGATTCATGTTAGTAATATCACTGTAGAAATTTATTTGTTTATAAAAATTTGTATGAGCATATTTTATATTTATTTTAGATTTCATTTTAACTTTTTTTAGACTTACAGAAAAACTGCAATAATTCCCATTTACTCTTTTTTTTAAAATTTATTTATTATTATTATACTTTAAGTTGTAGGGTACATGTGCATAACGTGCAGGTTTGTTACATATGTATACTTGTGCCATGTTGGTGTGCTGCACCCATCAACTCGTCATTTACATCAGGTATAACTCCCAATGCAATCCCTCCCCCCTCCCCCCTCCCCACGATAGGCCCCGGTATGTGATGTTCCCCTTCCTGAGTCCAAGTGATCTCATTGTTCAGTTCCCACCTATGAGTGAGAACATGCAGTGTTTGGTTTTCTGTTCTTGTGATAGTTTGCTAAGAATGATGGTTTCCAGCTGCATCCATGTCCCTACAAAGGACACAAACTCATCCTTTTTTATGGCTGCATAGTATTCCATGGTGTATATGTGCCACATTTTCTTAATCCAATCTGTCACTGATGGACATTTGGGTTGATTCCAAGTCTTTGCTATCCCATTACTGGGTATATACCCAAAGGATTATAAATTATGCTGCTATAAAGACACATGCACACGTATGTTTATCCTATTTACTCTTTACTCAGATTCCCCTACTGTTAACATCTTACATAACTGTGGTACGTTTATTGAAACTAAGAATTTAATATGGATGTACTACTATGGACTATAGACTTTATTTGAAGTTCCCCAGTTTCGCCACTAACATCTTTTTTGATCCAGGACCCAGTCCTGGGTATCACATTTTATTTAGCTGTCATGTCTCTTTAGTCTCCTCCAATCTATGACAGTTTCTTAGTCTTTTCTCACCTTTTATTACCTTGACGCATTAAAGAGTAATGGTCAAGTATTTAGTAGAATGTCCCTCAATTGGGTTTACCTGATTTTTTAAATGGTTGGCATGAGGATATTAATTTTTTGAAAAAATATAACAGAAGTGATGTGTCCTTTTTAGTGTATTACATCAGACATACACAATATATAGCAGTATATCTTAGGACAGGTGATGTTAATCTCGATCACTTGGTTGAGGTGGTGACTGCCAGGTTTCTTAATAAAAAAGAAGTAATTATTTTTAGATTTTTAAACTCTAGTCATTAGCAATGAGCCACTAAGTCCCAAATAAGATTATTTATCACAGTCAAAATTTTGATGAGAATTAGCGACAAAGTGTTTAAGATTTTAATTTGGTGAGAGGAGCAGCTGTTTTGTGTTGCCAAGGACAGATCCACAGGCATTGATAATATGCAGGTTGAGGAGAGGGATCAAAACTTCAGTGAAACTGGAGGAGCCAATCACTTGGTTAAGGTGGCGCTTGCCAGGTTTCTTAATAAAAATGAAGTCATTATTTTTACCTTTTAAAACACAAGTCATTAGCAATGAGCTTTTTTTGTCTTTAGCCGCGTAGTATCAAGTCAAAACTCTGTACTCCTGTTACTTTGGGCAGCTTCTTTCTTTCCTAATACCACCATTGCTAATCACAAGTCTACTGCTTACTAACTCTGTGGTATTGGACAAATTTCAATTACCATTGCAATTACTCCAAAACAAGGATGAATGTCTAGCAAGGATTCAAAGGTAAACATTAAATCATAATTTCTCTTTAGTGGGAAGATATAACATCCTCTTTCATAATGACGAATTTTGTTCTTCTGGTTGTAATCTGTTCTGGTTATTGTGTTCCCTTTAATTCTCACAAGTATTTTGCATGAGAAACCATTAAAGAAATATGAGATACTTATATCCATCTTTATTTGGAATCTATAATTAAGAATTACTTTATGCTAGAGAAATACGGATATAATGAAAATGAAATATACATGATAAACATTCCATATTCTTTTACTAAGTACCCAAGGAGCTTGGAGAAATTATGTTTTAGGAAATCAGGAAGTAATCTATATTAACATAGATATAATAATTTGGAATTATAGAGCAAAATTAATATAAGTATATATAAGATTTTTGGAACTAATAACATTTGTGCTTTAGCAATGGCACTTGATAATGTTTAAGTAGCTAACAATTTAAAATGAAATTTAATTTGCCCAAGAAAATATTATTTGCCCAAAATGATTAATGTAATTTCTGGTATCTGAGAAATTTTCATAATGTAAAATTTAAAAAGAAGATAAGATTATTAAATAAGAAGAAACTGATTTTTTCTCAATTTCCATAAAAATATCATATGGCAAAATTTATGCATATCAGTACAACTTTGTAGACTCTTAAATAGCACACATTTATACCAGGTATTGAATATTATATCTCTGAATTGAGGCAAAATTACTACCTTCCAAGAGAAAGAGATAACACATTCGTATTTTCACATTTGTATATCACAGTAACCAAAGCTTAGGTTTCTGTGGAAGCAGGAACATTAATCTGCTAGGTACTGAATAATAAACTAATTGCATTATTGTGTTATAGCCAAGATGATAAGTGTCTGCAGGAAAGCTATGCACTAATTGTCAATCATAAAACATTTTGTGAATAAGCATTTTTGTCAATGTACTAATCTATATCCTAGAGAATACAAAAATCAATAAGACACTCCATTTGTCTACATGTAGAATTACAATACAAGCTTGAAATTGGTGGGGGCCTAATTAACATTTTTTGAAAAGGTGCAAATAAAAGGCAATTTTAAAACTGTATTATGCTTCAGTGAAATTAGCAACAAACACAAGCTTAGTGGCCTATTAGGAAAAGGACTTACCCTTGATCTAAGATGCTGTTTTTTTTTTTTTGTTTTTTTTTTTTTTTTTTTTTTTTGTGAGACGGAGTGTCGCTCTGTCGCCCAGGCTGGAGTGCAGTGGCCGGATCTCAGCTCACTGCAAGCTCCGCCTCCCGGGTTCCCGCCATTCTCCTGCCTCAGCCTCCCGAGTAGCTGGGACTACAGGCGCCCACAACCGCGCCCGGCTAATTTTTTTGTATTTTTAGTAGAGACGAGGTTTCACCGTGGTCTCGATCTCCTGACCTTGTGATCCGCCCGCCTCGGCCTCCCAAAGTGCTGGGATTACAGGCGTGAGCCACCGCGCCCAGCCTAAGATGCTGTTTTTGAATCAAATCATCAACATTTCAATATCAGCACATTGGTGGGCGGGGATGCAGCTTAGAAAATATTACAGTAAATACACACAAACACTTTATTCTCTATCTAATAACAACATGATTTTTTCATATTATCCTAAACTGTCTCCTTGTTTAACATCACAAAGTTTACATTTTCTTCATATTTAAAGTATGTATAAAGATTTATTTTAATTTAATTTACTTTGGCCATTGGCAAGTATGCATATTTAGCATTACTGGTACATACTGCTTTTCATAACATGATTTTAACCACTAGCACCTTTAGGATTGTTCACAAAATATCCAAGCACAGCAAATAATACAGAGTATTTTTTGCATTTCTTATTTAGCAGAATCTATCATTTTGTTTTTCCTTTAATTTACTTTAGCATTTCTTGAAGTTAAACAGCTTTTCTTGAGAGTTAGCCAGAAGCTTTTGACAGGTACTTTTTAATAACTTAAAATGGTGAGAAAGGTTTTGATTTGTTCTGAGATAATTGTCCTCAGATTTCTCAGTGTCAAAACAAAGCTGAGTTTTATCTACTTGTAGGCTTATTTCTGAGCTGTACTTCTGAATTGGTTCTGCAATACGATTGACTATTGCTTTACATGAGGTCTAAATATGGTAATTCTTCCAGTAATGAATATTTACTTCATTTATAATCAATATATTCGATAAATCTAGGTTCATTCTTTTGTGTATGGAAAACTTTTTATTTCAAAGATACCACATGTAAGTTAATAAGTGTCAGAAACATAAAACAAGAAAAAGGAAAACTTTCTATTGTTCCCTTATACAAAATCCATTACACACACATATTTTTAAGGAATGATGTGGTTAAGCCTATGCAAAAACATGTAAATTTGTTGTTCTAGCCAAATGAGTGCATGTGTCCAAATGGGGACCCTAAATTATATGAGCAGACTTGGCAACAGTGTTCTGAAGAGCTACCTGCACTGGACTGGGTGCTTATTCTCACAAAAAGGAACCCCATAGAATCTAAATCACTTCCAGTAAATCTATAGCCAAAAGCCTCAGAAGAAAGACTTGTTGCCTTGAAAGAGGCCATTTCTATTTTTAAACCTTATCACTTTTTAAGTTATAAAAGCAATAATCTTCATTGTAATAAATTCCTACAACACAGAATAAAATGTTAACAACTTTCATTCCTTTCTTATAAGTCTCTTACCTCAAGGAGTATCACAGTTGGGCATCTTTTAAGGTATTAGTGTATGCAAACATTCTCAATGTGTACACATTCTCACAGTGTTAGTCCTTTTTCCAGCAATTGTATTATAGGCTGCATTCTCAAATATAATTTATGTATTGATTAGTGTTCTTAATTGCAAACAGCAAAATCTGCTTTGGCTAGTCTCTACATTAAAGGAATTTGTTTGTGGATGTTAGATGGCTCACAGAATCACTGAGTTGCTGAAGAACAGATTAGAACCAAGCTTCCAGTGCACTTTCTGAACCACCATGCACCACAAGCCCAAATAGCAGCCACAATCGACTCCAGCACAATGCCGTATCAGCCACACTCAACTCACCAAAAACAGAAACCTGTTCATTCACATAGGTCAGATCTGACACAAAGTCTCATGTAGGTTTATTTTACTGTAGGATACTGGCTCATATGCTTGTCCTATAGCTACAATGAAGACTAAAATACCATATTTCATTAAATCTAAGATGTTATCAATTGTAAGACGCACAATATCTTGTGTACCACTAAAAAAAATAAAACATTGATCATTTAACTCTGATACAATGCTTTCAATTAGAATTTTTATTTTCTAATTATTGAAAAGGAGAATATTTGGGTTTATTCAGACAGATTTTTATTACATATTCCTCTGCATACCCACAAAGGAAATTATAGGCAAAATGATTTGGTTAAGCTATTCTAAAACCGGATAGTCCTAGTTTCAAACATGGAAATAGAGGCAATGAAATATTCCCTAAGGAACTTCTAAGAATGTAGATAGCAGCCTTAAGAGTGACTAGGAGCACTTCATCCAAAGTCACACTTGAAAATAGGATTCTATCCAAGTAGGGAAAAGAACAGAAAAGTTCCCTGCTGTCTGTACCCACTTTTCCAGTCATTCTGTTAGCAATGGCTTACATTGTGTCAATATTCCATTAAGGGGCAATAACAAAAATTGCTCTCTTCAGACTATGGAAAGAGCTTTATTCAAAATATGGAAATAAATCATAATTTGGGGATACATCCAGAAGTCTAAATTAGGGTCTCACTTGTAAGAGGGCTGCCCCTTTTGACTCAGACAACCTTCTAACCCAGAAAGTACAGAATTTCACATTTGTAAGCTCTTGGTGAAAAGATTGCATGAGAAAAAAAGAGCCTTTTATAGATACTAAAAAGGCCTACTGAATACAACATATGTATGAAAATAGAAAGAAAATGCTCAAGAAGGAAATTGATCAAGTAAATATCCATGAATACCTCTGGGCTGATACTGAGATGGGGGAAATATGGAGAAGGTTTGATGAGAAACTTTCCTTTTTATTTATTTAATTTGTGTTTGGATTTTTTTTTTTTTTTTTTTTTTTGCAATGAGAAAGAATCATAATCCCTTCTGTAGCTAAAATATTAATTAACCTTTCTTTAAGGATGTAAATTAGTATTATCAGTGTGTCAGCTGGAGCCTTCCTGCCCCATGAAATCTAGGTATGCTTACCATAAAATGCCAATTCCATGGCCTAAGGAATTGTAATGACTAGATTTCAGGAATTTACGCTTCTGTAATCTCATGTGCTTCTTCCTCTATCTTTATGTGTGATCTGTATTACACTAGGGGGAGCTGAGATGAATAGCTCAGTAACTGCTAGGTCCCCTCTGAAGATCCCTTCATATAAAAACTGTGAAGATAACACAAAACTTTATGAAGAGCCCATATGGGACGTAAGGGAGGAGTGGACATCGCCCAATCTAAAAATGCTTTTGTATAGTTATGTTTTCCAGGATGCTTTTAGTTGCTCTTCTACTCCAATTTTCACTCTCTCCATATAGCTTCAAGGCTCCTTAAATTCTCTCTCTCCCTTTCAAATTCCTAATTACCACACTTCTATTGGCCTTTGTTATTTAGCTCCTACTACCAATTTCCATATGTAAACATTTCAAGGTGTTTTACAAAACGAAGCAACGAATTTATAGTGAAGTTATTGTTAAAGGTGCCAATTATTATTATCTATAAAGTTATTCCTTCTTCCTTTGAAATAATATATATATATATTTGTATTTCTTAAACCTTTTCTGATTCAAGGCTCATTACCTCTTGTGTACTTGCAATTTTCTTGTCTGGTACTTTCCACCTAACCCATGGAGTATCATTCATCCCCTTCCCCAAGGTTTTAACTACACCGGCCTCTACTCCAGCTGGTTCATGAAGGGGCTTTGCTCTTTATATATTTCAGCATCCACGCTGATTCATTCTTCCGTGAACTCTCATTCTCCAGTTGCCTCCACTCCTAAAGCAACTTTTCAGTTTTGTTCTGTGGGGATTGCTGAAGCCATTTTCCTCTCTTCTTTATCTCAAATTATCTTCATTTGCTATGATAATTTATGGAATCACTCAGGGCTCTTAGATATGGTGTGCATCCATAAAATATTCTGCACCAAATTGCCTCTGCAGTGACCTACCACAACCAAACCAGATTTTTCAAACTTAATTCAGTAACAACTAGTTGTATGGTTCATTGCAATAGTCTGTGACTTTAAAGTGTATGCAGGGGGACTATTCAAATAAGCATAATCTACAATTATTTTTAAAATCCTGATATAAAACTGAATAAAACAAAATAATCAATATAAACATCATCTGCAATTTTTAAAAAACTGAAATTGAATAAAACCAAATGTCAATCAATACTGGAATGAATATATATATATATATATATATATATTTTACAGTAGAGCAATGTACAGTAGAATTTTTACAGTGGAGGAATAAATGATTATGAACTATATCCAGAGAACTGAATGAATCTTGATTATAATATCGAGTGGAAACGTAAGATGTACATGGATACTCATTGTATAATTTCATTTGTATAAAGTTCAAAAGCATCCAAGTTCAGAAAAACCAAAAACTTAGTACAAATATATGTGGTAGTGTTACAGGAAAGGGGTCCCAAGCTAGACACCAACAGAGGATTCTTGGATCTAATGCAAGAAAGAATTCAGGGCAACTCCACAGGGTCAAGTGAAAGCAAGTTTATTAGAAAAGTAAAGGAATAAAAGAATGGGTACTTCATAGGCAGAGCAGCCCCAAGGGCTGCTGGTTGCCCATTTTTATGGTTATTTCTTGATATACTAAACAAGGGGTGGATTATTCATGCCTCCCCTTTTTAGACCATATAGGGTAACTTCCTGACATTGCCATGGCATTTGTAAACTGTCATGGTGCTGATGGGAGTGTAGCAATGAGGACGACCAGAGGTCACTCTCGTGACCATCTTGGTTTTGGTGTCTTGGCCGGCTTCTTCACTGCAGCCTGTTTCATCAGCGAGGTCTTTATTTTGTCTGTACAAAATACAGCAAGGTCTGTATTTTGTGTCAACCTCCTATGTCATCTTGTGACTTAGAATGCCTTTACCATCTGGTAATGCAGCCCGGTAGGTCTTAGCCTCATTTTACCTCGCTCCTATTCAAGATGGAGTTGCTCTAGTTCATATGCCTCTGACAGTAGGACTGTAAATAAAAATAGAGGGATGATAAATCCTGAATTGTTTATCTCTAAGAGGATGTAAGTGGATAGGATTGGGGAGGAATACTCAGGGATAATCTCAGCTGTCAGGGGACATCAAAGGCATTCGTAATAATTTTCTTCTTAAACTTGTTGGTAGTCATGTTTTTGTGTCTTCATTCTTTATGCCTTACATAAAGTTAGACTTACTTCATGTACATTCATATGTCTCAACATATACTACAATGTGCTATGTTAATATAATTGTGAAATTGGTTTTAATGTTTGTGTCAGTCAGTTCATACACTGCTAATAAAAATCTATTAAAGACTAGGTAATTTATAAAGAAAAAGAGGTTTAATGAATTCACAGTTCCACATGACTGGGGAGGCTTCTCAATCATGGTGGAAAGCGAAGGAGGAGAAAGGCACGTCTTACATGGCAGCAGGCAAGAGGGTGTGTGCAGGGGAACTCCCCTTTATAAAACCATCAGATCTCATCAGACTTATTCACTATCACGAGAACTCACAGGAAATACTTACCCCCATGATTAAATTACCTCCCACCGGGTCCCTCCCACAACACTTGGGAATTATGGGACCTACAGTTCAAGATGAGATTTGGGTGGGGACACAGCCAAACCATATCAATGTTTGAAACATTTTGTTTGGAATGTGTTTGGGGAGTAGGTTCACTATGTCCCACAGATAACTAAAGTGACAGGAGAGAGGTACAAAATACTGGAGCAAGAAACCAATTTTACTGATATTTTCAGTGAAACAATCTGTTTTTTTGTTTTGTAATTTTAGAAAGAGAAACTCTTGTTAGTTAGCTATGCTAGCTGCAGACTAATACAAGAGACTAATAGGTAAGGTACATTGATGCTGAGAAATTTCTAAGAGATTAGGCACACATAGATGAGAACACTGCATGAAAGAAGCCACTTGAAATACACTGAGTACTGGATTCCAGAAACAGGATGAATGGCACAAGATAAAGGCAGTGGAGTTTCATCCTGTACATTTCTGTGAAGCAGCCCGATTTTTACAATATCTTCCTCAGTTTTCCAGGAGAATCAAGTCTGACAATGAAGAACAAGCGTTTGAGGAGAAACTGGCAATCAATTAAAGAGGCCAAAAACAGCTGTGCAACCTTCAAACAAGTTCTCCGATTGTGTCTCTCGGGAGAGTCACCTTCACACCAACACATGTGCCCATTATTTCCCTGTGGGATCAATCATTAGCAACTGAATGCCATCCCCCAGAAAGGACACCTCACTTTTACACACTTTCTGTTGGCCAAAGCAAGTCAAATGGCAATACCTAACATTAAGAGAGCAGGGCTGGGTGTGGCAGCTCATGCCTGAAATCCTAGTACTTTGGGAGGCTGATGCAGGTGGATTGCCTGAGCTCAGGAGTTCGAGATCAGCCTGGGGAACATGGTGAAACCCCATCTCTACTAAAAATACAAAACATTAGCTGGGTGTAGCAATGTGCACCTGTAATCCCAGTTACTCAGGAGGCTGAGACAGGAGAATTGCTTGAACCTGGGAGGCAGAGGTTGCAGTGAGCTGAAATCGCACCATTGCACTCCAGCCTGGGCAACAAAGTGAGACTCCATCTCAAAAAAAAAAAAAAAAAAAAAAAAAAAAAAAAACCAGCAGGGCAGTACTAATTCTTCAAAAGTAAAAAGTATTTGCACAGGCACACGCAGCAGTAATGTCTACAACCCAGACCAGGTACCAAAAAGCACTTCATTTTACATTCCAATTTACCAACTTATAAATGTTTCTGCAAGAAAACAATAATGATCAAAATATTATCTAAAAAACTAATCAGTTCCAAATTTTAAAATAGATATTGTAAACTCAGATAATGTTAAAAAATTCCTTTATAATATGTCTGCCTTCATCCACTTACTAGAAGAAATGAAATTAATCTAAGCCCAATTGGAAAAGAAAAAAAAAATCGCTCATTATATGAGCATTCATCACCCAGCTCTCAAGGAGTTTATGGTCCCACGCAGCTTTTGCCCTTTAGAGAGCTTCCCCAATGAGGAAAAGGGTAAACCTCCCGTATATCATTTCAACAGACTCTTCGTAGGCCACAGCCTGCTTGTTTAAAAAAATAAGGAAAATATGTCAGGAAAGAGAAAAATGTGTGTGAAATGACAGAATATTATTTAAAACAGAAGAGCAACAGATTAATTTTGAACAGTTTTGACTGAATTATTTCTCCATTTATCTGTAGTCAGAAATGTTAATCAGCTGTTAAAAATTAAACAGCTGTCAATCCTGTAAAAGGAAAATTGTGGCTTTTCTACAGCTGTGAGAAAAAAAATTATGGGAACATTTAGCTGGAAGAAATGTTAGCTTCCATTTTACACTTTTTCTTTAAAACTTCCACCTTAGGCCAGGCTAGGTCAGATATATTTGTGTAATTTTTCTCTATTTTTTACTAGCTATTTGTTTTCTCTAATCCATAAAAGCCCATGGCTGTGTTGGTAAAAAAAAAAATCTCATTACCAGTGATTTTCAAAAGATTTATATATTTAAGGGTGATTATTTAAAAAAATTCTATTCCTGGATGTCGTCTCTAAACACAGTGACTCATAAACTCTCACATAGGGTCTAGCAACTCCCATTTTAAACCAGAGCCTCTGGCGGTTCTGAGGTCAGAGGTCTAACTATTACCCTTTGAGAAACACTATTACAAAGTGATCAACTGTCTAGACCGATCAATTCAAGTATTTTATTTTATTTTATTTTATTTTGCAACCTGCTTTGGATTTTCTTTAAGCTATGTGCAAAGAATGAAAGGTCTCACACCAGTTAGAATGGCAATCATTAAAAAGTCAGGAAACAACAGGTGCTGGAGAGGATGTGGAGAAATAGGAACACTTTTACACTGTTGGTGGGGCTGTAAACTAGTTCGACCATTGTGGAAAACAGTGTGGTGATTACTCAAGGATCTAGAACTAGAAATACCATTTGACCCAGCCATCCCATTACTGGGGATATACCCAAAGGATTATAAATCATGCTGCTATAAAGACACATGCACACGTATGTTTATTGTGGCACTATTCACAATAGCAAAGACTTGGAATCAACCCAAATGTCCATCAGTGACAGACTGGATTAAGAAAATGTGGCACATATACACCATGGAATACTATGCAGCCATAAAAACGGATGAGTTTGTGTCCTTTGTAGGGACATGGATGCAGCTGGAAACCATCATTCTCAGCAAACTATCGCAAGAACAGAAAACCAAACACCGAACGTTCTCACTCATAAGTGGGAATTGAACAATGAGATCACTTGGACACAGGAAGGGGAACGTCACACACCGGGGCCTATTGTGGGGAGGGGACAGGGGGGAGGGATAGCATTAGGAGATATACCTAATGTAAATGACGAGTTAATGGGTACAGCACACCAACATGGCACATGTATACATATGTAACAAACCTGCATGTTATGTACACGTACCCTAGAACTTAAAGTATAATAAAAAAATAAAAATAAAGTAAATATTTAAAAAAAAAAATAAAGAAAGGTAACAATGGTTAAACAATGTAAAGTTAGGAACAGCTGCCCAGTTAATGTTGCTACTAATCATTTACTTGTACTTTTTGAATTGAACCCTACTGAAGGTTAATAGTCAAAGCACTTACAGAAAGACACACAAGGTTTGGAAGTAAAAACTGATCAACTAGCTTTACAGACTCTTAAAACTGGAAGAGATCTGAAAAAGGGTGATCTAACTCTTTATTTTTTAGATAAGAAAATCAACATCCTAAGATGTTAAATGACTTAGTTGGACCAGTTGATCTTGAGCTGGGATTGGTATCTGTGTTTTTTTTTTCCCTCCAGTACTGCATTCTTTATTCTGCAGGAAGTGCTGGTCATCTCTAAAGCTCAAGCTTCAGTCTGACATAACAGTAGTATTGAACAATATCTATTGATGGCCTTCCCTCTGTGAAGTTTTTCAGAGTTTTTAGTATGCGTGCAGTCACAGTTCTCTGCCATATTGAGAAAAGCCATGCAAAACAGACACTCTTTCTATTGATCATCTTTTTGATATTTGTCACGTTTTCCCAGAAGTTGTTCCCATCCAGGTGGTAAACAACAAGTCACATAAACCTTGGTCTCTAGGTACCCATTTATTAATTTATTCAGCTCAGTCATAATTAAGTTTACTAATTCACCCAGTTATTATTTATTGAGCAGTTACTATGTGCTAGTATCATATAGGCACCAGGAATATTATGGTTATCAAAGGAGAAAAGAAAGAAAATATTCACCCTCATGTAGTGGAATAGAGTTTTATGGAGAATATTTAAAAGTCTGCAAGAGTAGGTGCTTGAGTCACCTGCATTTTTACTTTTGTTAACTTTATTTAACATTTGCAGGCTCAAATCCACCACATACTGGAGGAAATATAAGAGTGAAGAAAAAGAAAGACTGCACCACAGGGTTGAGGTTTAACCTATGCTGTCATGATTGCTCTATTTCACCATTCTATCTCTTCTGGACTTTGTATTCTACAGTCTTGATTCAAATCCACAATATCTGCTAGTAGAGCCTCAAATTTTGAGTTCCTAACCAAGGGGTTTCTGACTTCTGGAGGATCTAGAATTATCATATATAGTTTTTGAATCCATATGTGCACCAAGATTGGTCTGTAGCCTGAATACATAAAGTTTCTTGATCGTGTACCTATTGTTAATTATTATATATACATAAGTGTCATCATCTTTGTTAAGGTATAGGTTCATCAGGAAGTTTTACCTAATTTCAGGGGTTTTTTTTTGGTGAATGTATGTATATTCCTAATCATCACGCACACATAAATGCACAATAATTATAATATGGCAGGCAGCACAATTTTGTGACTTTCAAATAGAATCCTTATGAAATGGTGTAACCATTGCATTCAGTTAACACCCTGAACTTGGTTCCTTGTATGCCTAAACCTATGCTATTAATGATGCTCTTCCTTCTTGCTTGGACTCCTAGACTTAACTGTATTCTACCACCTGATGTCACTTATGCCTCGGAATGCCTTCTGTCAGCTTTGTCCTCATCTATGTAAGACATTTTCAGCAGAATCACACAGCACCTATAGCATCTGTAAGCAAATGGAACTCTGGTGCAAGAAAGTGGATGATCAGAAAACTGGCTGGTTACTATTTCTGGTGACACTCAAAGGAAGTTGTGACAGCCAACTGTGTTTCTATAGCACTGATTCTTCATGAAATTATTAACATTTGTCCTGTGACCTTTATCAAACTAGCAGTGAGTTCCACCATGAATAAAACACAAATATAACTCCTGTGGAGAGACAAGATAAACAAGATATTGACACTGATTTCAAAGAGCTTAGTCTTTGGGGCACTGAAGTGAGAAAGACCAATTACAAAGCAGAAATAGATGCAAAGAGATGGTAATTGGGCCTTGAAGGAGGGATAGCATTTTGACAGGTACCTACATAGGTAAAACACATCCCCACTAGTGGGGACAGTATGGACCTAGAGAAGTGCAATAGTATGTCAGGAAATGGCTATTGATCCAGGCTGATTAGAACATAATGATATGATAATTTTCTAAATGATTTGTTTGCATTCTAAAATCTGTAAAGTGATTAGTTTTTGTGTGTGTGGGATGAGGGCAGAGTGAAAGAGAGAAGGAGAAACAACTGACATTATTCGTTTCCTCTGATAAGTAACCGTAACAAACTGTAAAATTTAATCTTATTTATTCTCAGGTGAATCCTTTAGTGAAAAGACAAGAAAGTAATATCATGTCAAAGCAGACAGCAGGAGGGAGGACGGAGAAAGGAGAGAAACGGAATGGAGTGAGAGAGCTACATGACTGTGATGTGCTTTAAAAGAACGTTACCCAACTGCTGGGGTTGGTGTGATCCTATTTGATTAAACTTGGCATAAAACAGCTACTTAGGAACTGGCAGCCACACAAAGGAAGACAAAAGAGGAGAGGGACCTGGTTTTAAAATACAGTCAACTCAGAAACTCCCAAGAAATTACTTAATGTATTCAAGCAAGTAAGATGCAATTTGCCTAAGAATACCATGTATAAACAACATTTCCATTGGTGAGAATATGTAACATATGTTCAGGAGAAATACATTGCTCCTAATTAGAATGGTTATTAGAGAAATGAAAATCAGCTTGCCTGAGGAATTTATTCCATCCCCTAGATGTCATTGCTTGGGACGCCTATCTCTGAAAAACACTTTAGTTATGACAGAGTATGGCCCTCTTATTTTTCAATTTATTTTTGACATTATTTTTAAAAGAATTTCTGAAATCAGAAAATGAATTGCCTTTTCTTTTTTTGCCAAGAACAAGCTGCATTGCAGTAGGTTCTAGAGAAATCTACTTAAAATGCGTAAGTCAGAAGGAATGTTTCTCCAAATCAAGATAATGAGCTCTGAGAAATATAAAATAATAAATTTGAATTTATTATTCCCTTATGTAGGAAGATGTCTTTGAGTGGAGATAACATAACCTTTACAGGTATATTAATAATGTGGTTATGAATCTGTGCCAAGTCATCGAGTTAGAGTTTGGGTTATTTTTGTTGATACACTTCATTAAGTATCTAGTGTTCCCTTGATTTAAAGGATTATGGTAAACAAAGCTGGGTGCAGTGGTGCACGCCTGTGGTCTCAGGTACTCAGGAGGCTGAGGTGGGAGGATCACCTGAGCCTAGGAGGCCAGCCTTGGCAACATAGTGAGACCTCGTCTCTAAAAAATAAAATAAAAATGTTATGGTAAACAAATTCCCAACTTGAGACATTTTTCAAAAAATTCTGTATATTTGAATGACAAAACTTATTACTCTCTACCCAAAAAAACAAGCAAGCCTTATTTTGAAGCATGTAAATCATAATTTACTTGAAAAAATCCATTTTCACCTAATTTTTAGGAATCTCTCTGGTAATCTTGAATATGGCAACAGAAACTAAGGGAGAAGATTGGAATCTATAGTACATAAATTATGGTAACATGAGGTTCCAGTTGTGCAGGAGTAGAATTTATCTTGAATGGATTTATGGATAGACTGAAATTCTCTAGCTATATGCTCATTTTGAGCATTTATTTGTTCAATAAACTGGAAAATGTACCAGAACAATTTGGAGATACTTTCTTTGTCCACATTGAACAAACTGCTGGGCATTGAGCCAATCATCTAACTTTTCTGCATCTCACTTTACTCACCTGCAAATAATGAGGTTTGAACAAATGCTTGCTATCAAAAGCTTTAAAAATTCAGATTAAGTCCCACCCAGACCTACTGAAATCGAATTCATTTTTAACAAGACCTCTGGGTGAATTCCATGCGCATTCAAGTTTGCAAATCACCAACCTAGATTGTCTTTACATTACCCGGAGTTATACTTTTGAGGTCCATCCCCTGCTTTGTAAACTCTCCCTTCTGTAAAAAGTTTGAACTCTGACAACTTGGGTTGAAATCTTGCCTCTAGTAGTTAGTTGCTCAGTGTCTCTGGATAACTGACTTCATTTTCCTCACAGTTTTTTAATTGATCAACATTGTCTATCAGTGTTCTCCTTGCACATTTTCTGTGTTGATTAATGTATGTCAAGTCTCTGGAACATAGTTGATGCTTAATAACTGGTAGCTATAATTATTGTTACTATTATTTTTACAACCCTGAATTTTCATCCTTAACTCATGTGAGCTAAGGGGTAAGTCTAGCTAATATTGGCTTCAGGATTGATCTCGCTGTCTCCTTCTGTGTTTTCCTTTCAAAAGAAGACTCTTAGGCTATTGTTCATGGGAGGACATATTCAAAATAACCTTCTACTCAGTTGTCTCTGATTGTGACTGGACGCTGGATAAGCATCCACATCCTGCCATTTAATACATTATTAATACATTAGAATTATAGAGAAGAACAGTGATGTGATGGCTTCCCATTACCAAATGGGCAGACCCTAGATCTTTCCCTCTGTAACTCAAGAAGTAGAAAGTTTCCTGTTTCAGAAAGATTGCTGGTTTCTGATTTAAGGTTTGAAAAATACCAGCCATTAGATATTGTATTCTAGGTGGGCTGAATGAAGTGTCTGCATATTAGCACCTGTCACATACACAGCCATTTATTTATTTATTTATTTATTTATTTATTGATTTATTGAGATGATGTCTTGTTCTGTTGCCCAGGCTGGAGTGCAGTGATGCAATCTCAGCTCACTGCAACCTCCGCCTCCTGGGTTCAAGCAATTCTCCTATCTCAGCCTCCCAAGTAGCTGGGATTACAGGTGCACACCACCACGCCCAACTACTTTTTTTGTGTGTATATATTTTTAGTAGAGATGGGGTTTTGCCATGTTGCCCATGCTGGTCTCAAACTCCTGACCTCAGGTGATCTGCCTGCCTCAGCCTCCCAAAGTGCTGGGGTTATAGGCATGAGCCACAATGCCCAGCCCACAGTCATTTTTTAAAGCACTTGGTCCAGTCTAATTTCCTTCTCCATCTTAGCAGGCATTGCTAGTGCCACATGTTTTGTTAGGGGAAGGTACTAGGCCACCCATGTGACCATAGCAAATTTTTCCTGGACTGTTGCCTGATCCCAAAACAGGCTGGTTCTTTACACTCGGCATCTCACAGCAAGAAAACATATGGAGGTCTACATACCACATCTCTTAATTACTAGAAGTTATAAAAACAGTATCAGAATTATTTAGATATCTAGAATTCTAAAGTTAATTTAAAAAATTTAATTACATTTATAAATTACTTTAATAAAACTATAACTATTTACAATTCTATTATTCAATATCTACCTATGTATCCATGAAATAAATAGTATTGCACTTCAGGTCTTTCTCCCCTATGTATATATATTTTTGTTTGTTATTTAATACATATTTTGAAGCAATTTAATACCAAAAAAATTCCTCAGTAGCCATTTGCAACTGTTGCAAATATCCTCCTACTTAATCAGTTTCCACAAATTAAGATGTAAAGGGAGACAATAAAATGAACCATCATTATTCCTGGGAAACAATAATTAATTATGCAAGAATTAGTATCTGGGAAGAATGTTGCAACAACTTACTTGATTAATGTTTTCAGTCACTTAAGAGCTTTAACTCTTCAAATGTCCCCTATACTCTGAAGCTGTGTCTTTTTCCAAAATTGGTAGCATCATAAAACCTATAAACTTTCATGATATTTTTTATTTGGTTTTCTTCTGAGAACTTAGAACAAAAGATGTTGACAAGATTTTTTATAAAACTTGAACAGTGTTCACCAAAAGAAAGGATATGTAGGTTACAGTTTATCTATGCTAAGTAACAGAAAAGTCCGAATGCCCTTTAGTACATTTCTTATTCTGTGTATGTGTGATACGTGTAACCCTTTAAATACATGAGTTTGGTGTAGAGGCCCTTCTTACTTGGCTTACGGGCAGGACCAAATAGGGTTCTTTAGCTGTTCATGCAGACATAGCTAGCTAGGACTGCCCAGTAGAACTATAGTACATCAAATGATGTCCAGACCATCCAAGCAAACTCTTCCCTTTGGAAAATGGGTGACTTATGTGGCCATAATTTCTGACTTAAGGATTGGCAAGCATGTTTCTGTGTAGTTATGCAAACTCCTTTACATTATGGAATTTGAAGAATTGGACCTAGGTTGACGTGCAGCTGATACACTGACTTCTGCTGCTATCTCATGCACTGTCATCCTTGCAATAGATATACGTTATTATGGATAATCAGGGTTTGTTTTTGTTTTGGTTTTGAGGCACTAGGTGGCCTAAACAGCAGGTCTAAGGTCTAATACATCGTCTTTCACAAACGCCTTCAAGTCAAGCTGGGTTATTTTATACAAGCCACTGATATCCTAGAGCTTCAGTTACCTTTTAATATAAAATGAGGGAAAGTATCTGTCTCTCAGTGTTGTTCCAACATTATCAATGCTCATATGTTTAGAAGGTGTTTGTTTAATTAATATGAATGGAAATGAAAACAACAGAAACAGTTATTGTCTTGAGCTGCTGTTTACTCCAGTGCTGTTTTCACTTTACTGAGTCCAATCTTTGGTAGATTCTATTACTTCTACCAAAACTTTTACACTAAGATTTTCTTAAAGCTGCTCTTGTAACTTGTTAGGTTTCCTTGAAATATTTTGTAATAAATATATGGTTCAGAGTTATTTTGCAGAGATGAAATTCAATATCAAATATGGATAACAATAAAAAATGCAGAAAAAACATTCAAATGTATTTTAATATGATTTGCTAATTTTTAAGTGTTTTATAGTTGTTTTGTTTTCTAAAAGAATTCATGGTAACTAAATGGCATTGATACACACTTGAAATAAATATTTAAAAATCTGACTAAAATGCTTAGGAAATGAGAAAACTCTATCACAAACTTAGGTTTAGTTAACCACTGCTACTGGATTAAATATTTAACCCTGAGTCTCAGAATTCAAAAGGGAGAAGTATTTACATTGAATGAAATAGATAGCATACTCATTGTGTGAGAAAATAAGTGGTCCAAATTCACCTGAAGACACAAAACTATATTAAATACGAATCTTGTCCTCTGTTAGAAGTGAAAGCTCCTCAGGTCATTTATCTTTTTAAGCCTAACACTCAACACAAAGCCTGCTCCATAGTACGCATTCATCTGAGTTTGGAAAATAAATTAATTTACTACATAGATCTTTGTATCACAGCAAATATAATATATAATAAAATGTACTCAAAGTTTTTCAAAAGATTATAGTTATAAAATTGGAACATGATCCTTGTTTTAGAAATTTTTCTTTGGAAGGTCATTTGTTTAATTTTATTTTCAACTTTCTTCCTTTTTCTACTTCTACTACCCTGATGCCATAGTATTTGGTTATCTTGGTACATACATGTCCTTGCACAATATGCAGTGTTATTTTGTATATGTATGTTTTCAACACATAAAGTATATGTTGCTATAAATTTCATTATCCTCCTCAGCCCTTTTTACCTAACATTAACTATATTGCTGTACATGAATTAATTGGCTCTAATTGTTGCAGAGTATTTCCTGATGCTTAATCACCACAGTTTATGTATGCATTTTCTTATGGACACCGAGATAGCCTCTGACTCCCCATAGCCTCAAAAATACAACTGTGTCCACCTGTGCAGTTTTTACTCTGGGGTATAATTCTTAAAGCCAGGTCATTGAGTTGTAGTCTATCAGTGGCTTTGGCATCATTGATACTGCCAGACTGCTTCTTAATATCAGATACACTTCTACCTGCACGGCATGATGGGTTACATTTCTCTACATACTTACCAATATTTGATAAGTTCTGTTTTTAACTTTATGCTGATTTGATGTTTTTAGAGCAATTTCTTGTTTAAATAAATATGAATTTCTCTGATTACTGATGAAGATGGATATCACTTCACATGCTTCCCAGCAATCAAATTTCTCCTCTGGTATATTGTTTTTTCATATCTTTTTCTATCTATCTATTCCTTTTTAGACTCCTTGTATATTCTACATGATGATCTTCAATCAGCTTTAGGTATAACAAATATCTTTTCTCAGACTATCATTAGTCACTTAAACTTCTCTGTGGTTCAGGTCAATGATCAGACATTCTTATTATCGATGTGTTAAAATCCAATTATTTTTGCTTTTTAGTTTGATGCAATCTCGTTTGCATATTTTTGCTTTTGTTACCTGTGCTTTCGGCATTATATGCAAGAAGTCATTGCCCACATCTATGCTGTGTAGATTTCCCTTTATGTTTTATTCTAGTAGTTTTACAATTTCATGTTTTACATGGAAGTCTTCAATCCATTTTGAATTAATTCTTGTAAAAAGTGTGAGACAAGGGCCCAATTTCATTCTTCTGCATGTGGACAGCCAGTTTTTCCAGAATCATTTATTGAAGAGACTGTCCTTTTCCCCTGTATATTCTTAGCCTCTGTGTAGAAAATCAATTCACCATAATGCCTGAGTTTAATTCTGAACTCTTTATCCCGTTTCACTGGGGGATGCATCTGTTTTTATGCCCATACAATGTTGTTTTGATTATTATAACTTTGTAGCACATTTTGAAGTCAGATAGTGTCATGCCTCCAGATTTTTTTCTCTAGATTACTTTGACAATTTGACATCTTTTGTGTTTCAATACTTATTTTAGAATTTTTTTTTCTATTTCTGGGAAGAATAACATTGGAATTTTGATAGAGATTGTATTGGATTGTATTGAATCTGTGTGTTGCTTTGGGTAGTAGTAGGATCTTCCAATCCATGAACATGAAATATTTTTCCATTTATTTGTTTCATCTCTAATTTATTCCATTGATGTTTTATAGCTTTTAGTATATAGGTTTTCTGCCTCCTTGATAAACAAGTGTTGGTGAGGATATGGAGACTTAAAAATAAAATTTCCATATTCAATTTCCTTTGGTACATAACCAAAGGAATTGAAATCAGTATGTTGAAGAGATGTCTGCATTCCTATGTTCATTGTAATATTATTCACGATTGCCAAGATTTGAAAACAATCTTAAGTGCCCATCAACAAATAAATGGATTAAAAATGTGGTATATACTAATAGTGGAATACTATTCATCCTTAAAAAAGAAATAAATTCTGTCACTTGTGACAATGTGTATGAATCTAGAGGACATTATGCTAAGTGAAATTAATCAGGCATGGAAGAAAGATATAGCACGATCTCACTTATATGTGGAATCTAAACATTTGAAGTAGAGATTACAGTGGTGATTACCAGGGTCTGAGGCAGGGGCTGTCAGGGGGATGTTGGTAAAAGAGTACAAAATTTCAGTTAGGTGAGAAGAAAAAGATCTAGTGATCTATTGCACAGCATGGTGAATATAGTTAATTATTATATGTTGTATATGTCAGAATTGCTTAAAAGTGGATTTTAAATGTTTTCACCATAAAAAAAGATAAATGTGTGAAGTGATGGCTATGTTATTAGCCTGATTTTGTTATTCCATAATATATACATATATAGAAGCATCACATTTTACCTCAAAGACATATACAATTATTATTTGTTAATAAAATTAAAATTATATAAAAATAGAGATGCTAAGACAGTTTCTTTCATATTAGGTTTGTGATTTGATCTGTGAAATTAAAGGAATTCTAGTTATATTAGGTATAGAAGCAATTAGAAAAAACCTAATGGTCTTGGGTCTGTACACAGATTGTACATAAGTGAGTCCTGAATCTGCAATTAAGATCTGATGAAAAATTGCATCAGGAAACGTTGGAGCTCCACCCCGATTCCTAATCCCTTTGTACATTTCTGTACTTTCCTTCCCTTCCCTGACCCCTTCCCCAAGCACTTTCTACTCCTTGTTTCTTGTTTCTCAGTGTATTTTCAGTGGCCAGACCTAGGACTCTTCTTCAGCAGACTGACCTAGACCCAGTTTATGTGACCCACCACTCTCATGTGGGAAGCTTAAATTTCAGTTGTGTACTCTCAGGTGTGGACAACTCTGAGGGGTACCTCATGCTTCAGAGTCTCCCCTGCAGAATCGAATTGGAACTCCTTGAGATGGAAATTTTCCAGAGACCACACCCTCACCTCTCTCATGACTCACACTTCTAGGAAACACTTCCTTAAAAACCATACGTGTACACACGTTCTCTTCATAAGACCTGCTTCTGGGGAACCCAATCTAGCATAATAATCAAGAAACTCTAACAAGACTCTTAAGCCTTCTCTCATGTAGTGAAGCAGTACAGAAAAGTTCAGTTCCATCTCAACTCTACTTGCTTTTCAGAGTTGGGGAACCCAGTCCTCCATTGTTAAAAAAAAAAGAAATGTACGAATATTAAAGAATTTTATGGAATACAGCAAACTTATTCGTAATTATTATTTTTTAAAATTTTGAAGGTGGGATGGGTTCCTTTTTAAATTTATTCCAGGAGAAACATAACTGAGGAGCAAAGAGATAATTAGGAGAAATGAATATATCATCAATTCTGCAATGGGAGAGACTTTCTTTTAGAACATTAATTTTGCTTTACAACTAATGGAATGTTTTAAAGTAGGTACTGAATCTGGAATCCACCCAGGAAATCAGTTAAATCTATAAATTTCAGGCAAATTATCACAAGGATGTGAACTCTTCAGAACTGACAGAGCAGACATATGCATCTATGCTTTCTCTTACCAAAACTTTACCAGAAGCAAAAATATTTCCAAAATCTGCATTTGTATTGACCACAGTAGTTGTCATCGAGTTTCATTATATTCAGTTTAGTTTTCTTCATTATACTGCTTGTTATTTACAGTAACATCATTTATTTAAATGTTTTTGAACAGGCATATTTGTATGATTCCAAAAAGTCTCATACATTTCTGTTCCACATTGTCTTGGTTCTCATCCCCAAAGAAATATGTGATTATTAGTATTTTGTGTAATCTTCTATAGTTTCTTTATGTAAATATGAGCAGATATAAGTATAATTTCTTATCCCTTCCAGTGCCCTGATGCCTAGATATAGAGCAGTCAAACGAGGTTGCAGCCTCTGAGTAGATGTTGCTGAGAGATTATGGATATGGCTGTTTTAAGAATACTCAGCAGGATAGCCAGGCATGTAATCCCAGCACTTTGGGAGGCCTAGGCGGGCTGATCGCTTGAGGTCAGGAGTTCAAGAACAGGCTGGCCAACATGGTGAAACCCCATCTCATCTAAAAAAAAAACAAAAAAAAAAAAAAAAAGAAAAATTAACCAGGCGTCATGGCAGGAGCCTGTAGTCCCAGCTTCTTGGGAGACTGAGGCAAGAGAATCATTTGAACCCAGGAGGCGGAGGCTGCAGGGAGCAGAGATCGCGCCCCTGCACTCCAGCCTGGGTGACAGAGTGAGACTGCATCTCAAAAAAAAAATAAAAAAATAAAAAAATAAATCTCAGCATGATGCTGAGAATTATTCAGACCTCAACTTGATCTTCTTGATCAAGTTCCTCTTGCAGCACTGTGAGAAGGGAAGCAGTTGAATGGGCATGTTTTGAATTTCCTAAGGAACATATATTGATACTGATATTTCCTAAGGAACATATATCACTGGGAAGTTAAAAGGCTTCTGGTTGAACTTCGATGGCAATGAATGAAGGTAGATCCTGTGAATAAGCCTGTCCAGATTTCATGTATGAGTGTGACCAATGTGTGAAATATAAAACTGACATGTTTAATTCCACATGTCACAGTTTTTACTTTGCATTTTGTAACATTAATTATTAAAGACTGGAGTATATTCTGTATACTAGCCAAAGTTTGTTTTCCAAATGAAAGATAGGAATAAAAATGAATATGATGGGGAACATATTGAAAGTCTTTTGTCCATAGTCCCTTTGTCTTTGGAGTTTACATAGAATGGAGAATTAAACTTTATTAAAGAAGGCAACTAGTCTTTATAATATTCCTCAAAAGTAATTTTTCCTTTTAAACTCAAAATTGTTATAATAGTAATGCATGAGTACATTCTTTTTGTTAAAAAATTCAATGCTACATAAAAAGGTAAGTTACGCCTTGATGAGTTTTCTGGTCCAGGGAAATTCCATCGCCAGAGGGAACCATTGCAATCAGTTTTGTCTTTACTCTTCCAGACATTTTCCCTGTATACTTCTATACCTATATACCCATCTGCACATCTAAAGACAATAGCTTTGTTTCTGTCTGTGCATATGTGTTCATTTTCATAAATGGAGTCATACTCTATATAATGTGATTTCTCCGCTTTTCTTATAGAAAAAGGCCAAAAGAGAGTGAGCAAGAGGAAAGTAGAAGCAAATGAGATTGACTAGGTAGCCACTGGTCAGAACATGTATAATCTAAAAAGCTGTAGAGAAATTTGTGTCTTTTTCTCTATATTAAAGAAGGTTATTGGAAAATTTTTAGCAGGGAAGTGACATGGTCAGACTTTGAGAGTGGTAGTGGCAGATAGGAAGCTATTACAGTCATGTGGGTGTGAGATAATAGTGACCTAGACTAGGGAGGTAGGTAGGAAATTGGTAAGAGACAGTTGTATTTGCTTTAAAGGAAGAAATTTGTCAAAATTTACTAAGAATATGATGGAGTAGAGAGAAACAGAAGCCTCACAGATGATGTCAAAGGTTTGGCTTGAGCACCTGGGTGAATGGCAGTATTGTTTACTAAGATGTGGAAGAAAAAGTGAAGAATAGTTTTACAGGAGTGGATTAGGTTGTGTTTGACATATTATATCTAAAATGACTATGAGACAACCAAGTGGAGATGTCAAGTAAGCAACTGAATTTGCAAACCAGGGTTAGAAGACAGAGCAGGACATAAATTTGAGACTCTTTAGTGTATCGATGGTATTTAAGTAATGTTGCTTGTTGAGATCATTTAGACGTTAAGGTTAATTAGAGATTTGGAAGACAAGGTAAATTGAACAAAAACAAAAACAAAAAAAATGAGTAAAATCAGTTTATAAGATAGAAGGAAAACCAGAATCATATCGTGTTCTGGAAACCAAGTGCGAAAAACATTTCTATCATATACAATGCTCCTGAGAGGTCGGGTAATAAGAGGATTGAAAATGACAAAGTGGGGCCAGGCGCGATGGCTCACACCTGTAATCCCAGACCTTTGGGAAGCTGATGCAGGTGGATCACAAAGTCGGGAGTTCAAGACCAGCCTGGCCAACATAGTGAAACCCCATCTCTACTAAAAATACGAAAATTACCCTGGCGTGGTGGAGGGCACGTGTAATCCCAGCTACTTAGGAGGCTGAGGCAGGAGAATCGCTTGAACCCAGGAGGCGGAGGTTGCAGTGAGCTGATTGTGCCACTGCACTACAGCCTGGGTGACACAGCGAGACTCTGTCTCAAAAAAAAGAAAAAAAAAAAAAAAGAAGAAGAAAGAAAGAAAATGGCAAAGTGGGAAGAATAAATAACACAACATTACATAACATCCATGTAAGCATCTGCATTCCAGACCAAATTGCAAAAGGACTGCCCTGTGCAGATTCTATAAAGTCAGGATAAAAAGACATGGTACTAGAATTTCTTTAGACTCTATTTTTGCCAAGGCACCAAAATGGTAGCTGCACAGTCCACAGTGGGATGTGAGACTTAAAAGAGAAGGTAAAGGAATATTCATCTCCATCATTGGCCGACCACCCACCTCCAACATCTAAACAGATCTTGGATAAGTTAAGAAAAACTGATTGGAAGTCCAAAGAAGGTTTGTAGATAGAGTATTGGTATTCTGTGATTCTTCATGATAGCAAAAGTCAAGATGCTTTCTTTTTCTTTCTAACAAGAGAAAGGGGTTGGAGGAAGCCAACCTGGTGAGCTTAACCTATTCTCCTTACTACCACCATGTTTGAGCAACTCATGTCTGAGAAACTCAGAAGGCAAGGCCTGGGCTGGCTTTCTGGAGATGATAAGAAAGAGGCTGCTGTTGCTTCAGAATCATCCTACACTCTCAATGGCGACGAGGCAAAATTGTGTAATTTTCTCCTCTACCGTACCTGTTGTGGGCCATGTCAAGAGTAAGCCAGCCTGAGCTTGTCTTGGCTCTTGCCTAAGAGGAAGTATCAGTTAGAATAAGCTGGCCAAAAACTCAGTGGCTTAAAACAGCAAATGTTTATTATTTTCATGGGTCAGCTGCATGGTAATTCTGTGGTCAGCTGGCAGCTCATCTTGGCCTGGAGTGTCAAGAATAGCTTTATAATCTATAGCTTCATTATTGGCTAGATGTTAGTTGGGTGAAGGTGATGCTATGTCTTCATTCTCCAGCAAGCTAGCCTGAACTTTTCACAGGATAGTGCTCACAGGGCAATTGAAAATTTCAAAGGATACGTTTTCTTCAAGCCACTCAATTGTTTTTAAAAATTTCTTGTGTGTAGGTCTTATATGTTAATTGCTAGGTTATAGTATTGTTACTGTTATTATCAGCAACAATAATAGTGAATATAAAATTACTCTTTGACATTTATTAGCAATTTATTTTGCAGTGAATGGTTAATAAATAGGCCAGTTAATTTTCAATGTACTGATTTTGATATACAACTCTAAGACCTACTTAGCTATTTTTTATTTATAGTCTGTACTTTTTGTATACTTCTGTGTCTGAGCTGACAGATGTGACGATTCTACTATCAATTGTGTCCCTATCTATTTCCACTCGTATGTCTTGCAGTTTTCTTTTATCGTTTTAATGATCTGTAACTTGATGTATAAATATTATCGACAGGTCTGATTTATCTTCATTTGTAATTATAGGATATCATTCTTTTTCTCATTTCATGATTATTGTTTTGAACTTAAGCTTATATGCCTCTTCTTCCATATTCTTATTTTAGTAATAGATTTCTCTAAACTTGATGAAGGTTTTGCAATTCATACTTTTGCATAATTCAGACAAAAATTAAGGTGTTTATATTCAATTAATGAATTATTTATTCATAGCCACCTAATTACTTATAAAATTACAAGAATTAAGCTTCCAAAATTTCAAGAGAACAAATTTCTATTTACTATCTTAAAATATATATTTGAAAATGCATGGTTTAGTAGCTACACTCTTCACTAGGCCTAAGAATATTGTCTACTTTGACTGAAAATAAATCTTCAAGACAAAAGTAAATGTGGCTAAGGATTTCCTAGAAACTGTATAAATTATAGTGTATTGACACATCAGAGAAATTATTTTCCTTGCAACAAGCACTATACAAAAACTATTAATAAACTAATCACAACTAATAGTATCTATTCAGTAATGGAATCATTGTTTGCCAAGACTTTATTCTATGCACTTACATTGTGCTAAGCATTTTTATGTATTGTCTAATGTAATTCTCACAATAATAATATAAAGCAAGTATTGTTATTTGTTAATTACAGATAAAGGAATTGAGGCTCAGAGAAGTGACCTCTGACACCCAGCTAACTAGTGAAAGAGGTAAAATTTGGACTAGGGGGGTTTGATGCCAAAGGTCATGCACTTGGTCTGTTTTGCATTTACACTTAATACCTTTTTAAGGAAATAACTTGAATGAATGAAGGGATATTAACTTAATTAGGAAGAAATATATTTACAGAAAACAATTGTAACTTTAAGTATATAATTTGAAATTTTTTGCTAATTCAGGAAAACAGGTTTTTAGCTACACTGAATAATGAAGTTTAACTATTCTGAGTATTTTTGTATTATGACACTACCAATAATTTAATAATCTTTAGAATTTGGATTGTATCCTAATTTTCTAAAATCTGTTTCTTTTTTTAGGAAAACAAATAAAGATCTTAATAATTTGAAAGCTTTTAATGTAACTAAATTATGTGAATTTGAGGCCCGATCTGAAACTCAGTCATGAGATAGCATGGTGAAATGTCCAGAGGAGAGAGTGTCTGAAACTCAGTCATGAGATAGCATGGTGAAATGTCCAGAGGAGAGCGTGTTAGTGCTGGCTTTCCCTGGCCTCGACAATCTACAGAGAGTGTGCAGGGCAAGGAGAGTTTTTATTTCCAAGTCTAAACCGAACGAAATGCAGTAATTCTGCTGTGTGGGCCGCTGGTGCCTTCTACAGGTCAAATAGATGCTGTGCAGCTTTAAGTTTCCCCTGTTAAAACGTCCTTTTAGCACTGAAAGAACTCTGGGCCGGGCGCGGTGTCTCACTCCTGTAATCCCAGCACTTCGGGAGGCCGAGGGGGGCGGATCATGAGGTCAAGAAATCGAGACCATTCTGGCCAATATGGTGAAACCCTGTCTCTACTAAAAATACAAAAAAGTAGCCGGGCGTGGTGGCACGCACCTGTAGTCCTAGCTACTTGGGAGGCTGAGGCAGGAGAATTGCTTGAACCTGGGAGGAGGAGGAGGTTGCAGTGAGCCGAGATGGCTCCACTGCACTCCAGCCTGGGCGACGGAGCGAGACTCTGTCTCAAAAAACAAAACAAAACAAAAACCACTCTGCGTCCCATTGCATAGTGGCTTCTTTACAGGGTACTGTCACTCTTATTGGCATAAACAATAGAAATATTGAGTAAAATCACCTAAATAACCGCATTCATGTGTCTGGCAGTTGGATATGTGTTAGATGGGATGATGGTGATGACACGTCTCATTCTTCAGCAGCCTAGAATGGTTATTCACATGGTAGTAGCCACAGGAACAATGGAAAATACCAAAGAATATATTTTATTTATGCCCTTCAGTTGCTTATTTAAAAATATCTATATAGTTGTTATATAATTGTAATGCAACACTCATATATCAATATCTTAAGTTATTCAATTACATCAAGATGATTATTTCTTTAAAAAAGTATGTGGAGACACAAAAGTGGAGATGGCAGAGTACAATTTTTATTGTAAAGATCAAATGAAATCAACTATGTAAAGCTTATGGAACATAATAGGTCCTCTGAAAGCAATTATTATTTAATCAAATTTTAAAGTTTTATGTGAGAACAAAGGAAGCTAGGGTGAGGGTGGAATGGTTGGGGATTGTGCAAAACAGTAGGCAACACAGAGGAAGGCCTTACTCAGTCCTCATTTAAAATACCTCATTAAATATATCATGTGTACAAAATAGAAAAAAACACAAAACATAAACATATTTCAAGTGCAGTTAGGGAAAATACATTTGTGGTCATTAATATGTATTATTTTTCTACATTAGAAATCTAAGTCTTCAGTCTTTGTTTAGAGTAATCCTCTAATTGTTGGTTGAGTTATTTACAACATTTTGTGACAAAGATTAGTTTGGAGCTCCTAACTTTACCATAGTAAAGAGACAATCTCTAGTTCTGTTTTTGAATCTTTTATATGGTAATACTGTAGAGTCATAGTGTCCCAACTTCACTGGCTTTTTTTTTAAGGCTAAATAAAAGATTCATATAAAAACACCCGAGACTTTTCCTCGGCGTGGTTCTAAACTCTTCACGTATATTAATAGTATTTTTTCCATTTTTCGAAGAAGGAAATTGAGGTACAGAGAGTTTTAATAAACTGCCAAAGACTATACATTTTGTAAGTTTTGAAGTCATCCATGTTGGACAATCTGGTTCCAGGATTTGTATGTTTAACTGTCTGTTCAACTTTGAAAATTTGCAAAAAATAAAAAGTATTAATTAAATCAAGATATTACCATTAGGATTAACATTAGTCAGATCATTATTTCTCACATTCAGCTGTCTACATTAACAAAGTTAATGTGAACAAAATAGGATCATTTAGCATGATCAGTTCCTATGGTTTTAGGCTCTTGGGTAAGTGTTATTCTTAGAGTTCTAGATACTGTAATTTGGGCACCATTCAAACTGAAGGCAAGGTACAATATTTCTCTTCATTCAAATAGATTTGATTATTTTGGTTACTTAAGGTTTTCTGCAACTTAATGCCACTAAAGCACCACTTGATGGCAGTGGTAACCTGGGTTATTATGTCTATTTAGGTCAGATGGAAATACAGTGATTTTTAAAATTTGAATCCAACTAAATATCTATCTAAGATATGGTACTTAAAAGACAAAAAGACATGGTTCACATACATATTTGAAATACAGTTTTATCAAATATAAAACTCTGTGTCCTGCCTCTTTCCCACACCAGATTCATTATTTTTAAAAATCAAACGAAAGCAAACCAAAAACCAATGTTAGATTTCTTTGTGGTCATTCTGATAGCTCTAAGGACTATACCTATGACACTTTTAAAATTATATCAACCTTAAATTTATTTAAATTTCAGCTTCTCCATCTATTACTCAGTTATCACCACTCTCTATTTCTTAGCTAATCACTTCTGCAACTACAACCATGCAAAACCTCTAATTCTTTACTTCTCACTTATATAATGAGAATACTAATGTTCCCCTTCCCTTCATCATCTCTTCTTATCCTCACCATTTCTGTCAGTTTTTTCAAAGTTGAGAAAAATTTATATTCTATTTTATTTGATAATTAAGTACTGCAGATTTTGCTTATAATTTTAATCTAATAATTAAAAACCAAAACCTGAATTTATATTACTGTGAGTACAAAAATACTGCTTATTTCAAAGAACAGTCATGCCATGGTTACATTACCTTTTCTACCAAGGCAATGACACAAACTGTGCCATTAGATGGAAAATGTTCCCAGCATTAGGTACAAGTGGATTGTCCTATTTTATCCTGAGACCATTTTAAAATCTCATTGTTAAGGTCTTCTAATGTGCTTGATTGGTATTCTCCTGGTATTTCCCATTCATTCTCATTTTTATGGTAATTTATTTCTTTAAAAATGTATTTACCATCATTTTAATGGGTTCTCATGGGAGTAGGACTAAACAAATAAAATGACCATTAAATAGTATAAGCTATGTAATGTTTAATCAAGGGTTGATGTAAGGAGAAACTTTTAAAGGAAACACAATGCCCATCATCATAGGACCAGTCAACTTTAGGGCTATAGAAGTCTCTCTGTTATGTTACAAATCAAACCAAAGTAGAATAAATTAATTTTCTAAAATTGCATGAGTTAGTCTACAATGAATATCTTATCTGATGTGATTCTTTATTTCTTACCTAATGACGATTGATTTTAAGGATACCTGATAACTAATATTTGCTTAAAGCATTCAAATTTGATGTAATCTATAACCTTTAACCTAATAATTAAAACCTTTAGATCACTTAAGTCAACAGAGGCTTAATAAAGTATTTTATTTTTCATTGTCCTGACTCTTGGACTGTACTTGGTATACTTTAAACCTCTTATATTCTTCTAGACAGAACAGGGAGAAGCTGAAGGCTTTTTACTATGCAAACCTTAAAATATCAGAGTAAGCTTACAACTAATGTAGTTTTTCTTTTCCAATCAGAGATTCTTACGAGAAAAAATAGGTTTTTATTTTATTTTTTTATTTTTTTATTTTTTGATTTTCATGTGGAATTATTATTATTATTATTTTTTAATTTATTTATTATTATTATACTTTAAGTTGTAGGGTACATGTGCATAACGTGCAGGTTTGTTACATATGTATACTTGTGCCATGTTGGTCTGCTGCACCCATCAACTCGTCATTTACATCAGGTATAACTCCCAATGCAATCCCTCCCCCCTGCCCCCTCCCCATGATAGGCCCCGGTGTGTGATGTTCCCCTTCCTGAGTCCAAGTGATCTCATTGTTCAGTTCCCACCTATGAGTGAGAACATGCGGTGTTTGGTTTTCAGTTCTTGTGATAGTTTGCTAAGAATGATGGTTTCCAGCTGCATCCATGTCCCTACAAAGGACGCAAACTCATCCTTTTTTATGGCTGCATAGTATTCCATGGTGTATATGTGCCACATTTTCTTAATCCAATCTGTCACTGATGGACATTTGGGTTGATTCCAAGTCTTTGCTATTGTGAATAGTGCTGCAATAAACATACGTGTGCATGTGTCTTCATAGCAGCATAATTTATAATCCTTTGGGTATATACCCAGTAATGGGATGGCTGGGTCATATGGTACATCTAGTTCTAGATCCTTGAGGAATCGCCATACTGTTTTCCATAATGGTTGAACTAGTTTACAATCCCACCAACAGTGTAAAAGTGTTCCTATTTCTCCACATCCTCTCCAGCACCTGTTGTTTCCTGACTTTTTAATGATTGCCATTCTAACTGGTGTGAGATGGTATCTCATTGTGGTTTTGATTTGCATTTCTCTGATGGCCAGTGATGATGAGCATTTTTTCATGTGTCTGTTGGCTGTATGAATCTCTTCTTTTGAGAAATGTCTGTTCATATCCTTTGCCCACTTTTTGAT
>NC_037680.1:85883410-85952800 GCF_003255815.1 Theropithecus gelada | reverse complement strand
AACACCAAAAGCAATGGCAACAAAAGCCAAAATTGACAAATGGGATCTAATTAAACTAAAGAGCTTCTGCACAGCAAAAGAAACTACCATCAGAGTGAACAGGCAACCTACAGAATGGGAGAATATTTTTGCCATCTATTCATCTGACAAAGGGCTAATATCCAGAACCTACAAAGAACTCAAACACATTTACAAGAAAAAAAAAAAAACCTATCAAAAAGTGGGCAAAGGATATGAACAGACATTTCTCAAAAGAAGACATTCATACAGCCAACAGACACATGAAAAAATGCTCATCATCACTGGCCATCAGAGAAATGCAAATCAAAACCACAATGAGATACCATCTCACACCAGTTAGAATGGCAATCATTAAAAAATCAGGAAACAACAGGTGCTGGAGAGGATGTGGAGAAATAGGAACACTTTTACACTGTTGGTGGGGCTGTAAACTAGTTCGACCATTGTGGAAAACAGTGTGGAGATTCCTCAAGTATCTAGAACTAGAAACACCAATTGACCCAGCCATCCCATTACTGGGGATATACCCAAAGGATTATAAATCATGCTGCTATAAAGACACATGCACACGTATGTTTATTGTGGCACTATTTACAATAGCCAAGACTTGGAACCAACCCAAATGTCCATCAGTGACAGACTGGATTAAGAAAATGTGGCACATATACACCATGGAATACTATGCAACCATAAAAAAGGATGAGTTCTTGTCCTTTGTAGGGACATGGATGCAGCTGGAAACCATCATTCTTGGCAAACTATCACAAGAACAAAAAACCAAACACCGCATATTCTCACTCATAGGTGTGAATTGAACAATGAGATCACTTTGACACAGGAAGGGGAACATCACACACCAGGGCCCATTTTGGGGAGGGGTAAGGGGGGAGGGATAGCATTAGGGGATATACCTAATGTAAATGATGAGCTAATGTGTGCAGCACACCAACATGGCACATGTATACATATGTAAGAAACCTGCACGTTGTGCCCACGTACCCTAGAACTTAAATTATAATAAAAAGAAAAAATGACCTGCCAACTCCCTGGGACACAGCACCTGAAGGAAGGAGTGGCTGTGGGTGCAGCTTCAGCAGATGTAAACGTTCCTGCCTGCCAGCTCTGAAGAGAGCAGTGGATCTCTCAGCATAGTGCTCAAACTCTGCTAAGGGACAGACTGCCTCCTCAAGTGGGTCCCTGACCCCTGTGCCTTCTGATTGGGAGACACCTCCCAGCAGGGGTTGATGGACACCTCATAAAGGAGAGCTCCAGCTGGCAACCGGCAGGTGCTCCTATGGGACAAAGCTTCTGGAGGAAGAAACAGGCAGCAGTCTCTGCTGTTCTGCAGCCCCCACTGGTGATACCCAAGCAAACAGGGTCTGGAATGGACCTCCAGCAAATTCCAGCAGACCTTCAGCAGAGCGTCCTGACTGTTAAAAGGAAAACTAACAAACAGAAATGAATAGCATCACATAACAAAAAGGACATCTACACAAAAACTCCATCCTAAGGTCACCAACATCAAACACCCAAGGGAGATAAATCCACAAAGATGAGGAAAAACCAGCACAAAAATGCTGAAAATTCCAAAAACCAAAATGCCTCTTCTCCTCCAAAGGATCTCAACTCCTTTCCAGCAAGAGAATAAAACTGGATGGAGAATGAGTTTGCCAAATTGACAGAAGTAGGCTTCAGAAAGCGGGAAATAACAAACTCCTCCAAGCTGAGGAGCATGTTCTAACCCAATGCAAGAAAGCTAAGAACCTTGACAAAAGGTTAGAGGAATTACTATCTATAATAACCAGTTTAGAGATAACAAAAATCACCGGATGGAGCTGAAAAACACAGCATGAGAACTTCGTGGAGCACACAAGTATCAATAGCCAAATCAATCAAGTGGAATAAAGGATATCAGTGATTGAAAATCAACTTAACAAAATAAAGCATGAAGACAAGATTAGAGAAAAAAGAATAAAAAGGAACAAACAAAGCGTCCAAGAAATATGGGACTATGTGAAAAGACCAAACCTATGTTTGATCGGTGTACCTGAAAGTGATGGGGAGAATGGAACCAAGTTGGAAAACACGCTTCAGGATAATATCAAGGAGAATTTCCCCAACCTAGCAAGACAGGACAACATTCAAATTCAGGAACTCCAGAGAACACCACAAAGATACTCCTTGAGCAGAGCAACCCCAAGTCACATAATCATCAGATTCACCAAGTTTGAAATGAAGGAAAAAATGTTAAGGGCAGCCAGAGAGAAAGGTCAGGTTACCCACAAAGGGAAGCCCATCCGACTAACAGCTAATCTCTCTGCAGAAACCCTACAGGCCAGAAAAGAGTGGAAGCCAATATTCAACATTCTTAAATAAAATAATTTTCAACCCAGAATTTCATATCCAGCCAAACTAAGCTTCATAAGCGAAGGAGAAATAAAATCCTTTACAGACAAGCAAATGCTGAGGAATTTTCACTCCACCAGGCCTGCCTTACAAGAGCTCCTAAAGGAAGCACTAAATATGGAAAAGAAAAACCGGTTCCATCCACTGAAAATACATAACAAATTTTAAAGACTGTCGACACTCTAAAGAAACTGCATCAACTAATGACCAAAATAACCAGCTAGCATCCTAATGATAGGATCAAATTCACACATGACAATATTAACCTTAAATGGAAATGGGCTAAATGCCCCAATTAAAAGATACAGACGGGGCTGGGCACGGTGGCTTATGCCTGTAATCCCAGCACTTTGGGAGGCCGAGGTGGGCGGATCACGAGGTCAGGAGATTGAGACCATCCTGGCTAACACAGTGAAACTCCGTCTCTACTAAAAATACAATAAATTGGCCGGGCGCGATGGCTCAAGCCTGTAATCCCAGCACTTTGAGAGGCCGAGATGGGCGGATCACGAGGTCAGGAGATCGAGACCATCCTGGCTAACACGGTGAAACCCCGTCTCTACTAAAAATACAAAAAAAAACTAGCCGGGCGAGGTGGCAGGCGCCTGTAGTCCCAGCTACTCGGGAGGCTGAGGCAGGAGAATGGCGTGAACCCGGGAGGCGGAGCTTGCAGTGAGCTGAGATCCGGCCACTGTACTCCAGCCTGGGCGGCAGAGCAAGACTCTGTCTCAAAAAAAAAAAAAAAAAAAATACAATAAATTAGCCGCGTGTGGTGGCTCGCACCTGTAGTCCCAGCTACTCAGGAGGCTGAGGCAGGAGAACGGCGTGAACCTGGGAGGTAGAGTTTGCAGTGAGCCGAGACTGCACCACTTCACTCCAGCCTGGGCGACAGAGAAAGACTCTGTCTAAAAAAAAAAAAAAAANCACTGAGACTTTTTTTTTTTTTTCAGTTGAAATTGGTCTAATAGCAATCCTAGGTGTTGTTTTGAGTACTAAAGTATGTAACATAAAAGACAGAGTTCAGCAAATATTCCATATTAGAAAAAGAGAGGATGGTGAAAAGTTGGTCAACTGGTACAAAGTTACAATTAGATAGAAGGAATAGATTATGGTGTTCAATTGTACAGTAGGGTGACTATGGTTAACATTAAAGTATTGTATATTACAAAATAGCTAGAAGAGAAGCTTTTGGAAGTTCTCACCTCAAAGAAATGACAAATGCATGAGGTGATGGATACACTAACTACCCTTATTGGATTGTTATACAACAAAAATATGTATCAAAACATCAAATTGTATCCCATAAATACGTACAATTATAATATGTCAATTAAAAAAATAAATATATATATGATATTGCTTGCTATCAGTATGACACTGATATGAAGAAGACTTTCATTGAAACTTGCTCTTGCTAGCAGTTTAAGTAAGAAAAAGGAACCCAGTTGATTCTGTAAAAGAAAAAAACTTTGAAAACATTTTCTATCTAAGAGCTTCCTCTTAGTATTATTTTTATTTCAACAAATATAAATCCATGGGAATAATGCTACTAGGTTTTTATGTGCTTTATTTTTTGTCTCTATACAATGTGTTTGCTTCTGGTGTTATTTGGGATTGCTCAAAATTACATAAAATCCCTAATTTGGGCAACATCGCAAGACCTCATGTCACAAAAAATAAAAATAAAAAAATGAGGCATGGTGACGCATACTTATAGTCCCAACTATTTGGGAGGCTGAGGCAGGAGGATTGCTTGATCCTAGGGGGTCGAGGCTGCAGTGAGCTGTAATCATGCCACAGCACTACAGCCTGGGTGACAGAGTGAGACCTTGTCTTGAAAATAAAAATTAAAAAATAAACTACATAAAACCCATTATTGAATGGGCAAAAGACGTGAACAGACACTTCTCAAAAGAAGACATACATGTGGTCAACAAACATATGAAAAAATGTTCATCATTACTAATCATCAGAGAAATGCAAATCAAAGCCACAATAAGATACCATCTCACACCAGTCAGAATGACTAATATTAAAAAGTCAAAAAACAACAGATGCTGGAGAGGTTGCAGAGAAAAGGGAACACTTATACACTGCCAGTGGGAATGTAAATTAGTTCAGAAACTGTGGAAAGCAGTGTCAAGATAACTCAAAAAACCAGAACTATCATTCTACCCAGTAATCCCACTAATGGGTATATAACCAATGGAAAATAAGTAATTCCACCAAAAAGACACACATATGTGTATGTTCATCGCAGTGCTATTCACAATAGCAAAGACATGGAATCAACCAAGATGCCCATCAACGGTGAACTGAATAAAGGAAATGTGGCACATGTACACAATTGAATATTACACAGCCATAGAAAGAATGAAATAATGTTCTTTGCAGCAACATGAATGCAGTTGGAGGCCATTATCCTAAGCGAACTAATGCAGGAACAGAAAAACAAATACCACATGTTCTCACTTAGAAGTGAGGACTAAACGCTGAATACACATGGATGCAAAGATGGGAACAATAGACACTGGGGACTGCTTGAGTGGGGAGGGGAGAGAAGGCATGGCTTGGAAGACCTCTTATTGGGTACTATGTTCCCTACTTTGATGACAAGATTATTTGTACACCACACCTCAGCAACATGAAATTTACCCATGTAATAAAACTGTGCAGGTACTTAAACCTAAAATAAAAGCAGGAAAAAAACCTATCATCAAATTGCTCTCTAGGCTTAATTATCATACTTAAATCAATATTTCCTTTATAATTGTATCAACTCAGAGACATTGAGTGGTGATTTATGAAAGACTATGTGTTTGTGCATTTATGGAATTCACAGATATGAATATAAATCAAGATAACTTGGATGGACATAAAACCAAGCTGAAAAAAAATCCTGTTATTTTGTTTCACTTCCTAAACATAAACTACAACTAAAACTATTCAAGTTTGTGTCATTACAAAGGAAATATCTTCCATCGATAAGAAGCTGCTTCCATTGATTTGAAGATGCTTCTCATCAGCTACATTAGTTTAGCTTTGAGCGTCAGAGATTTTTAAAAAACAAATAGCCCCTAAAATCAGTTAAGATCCACAAGTTTACTTATATTTATATATATTTTTTATATATATTTTTTATCATTTGAAATGTTAATTGAAGCATATGGACTTGGATTTTAATTTCTAGCTTTAGGAAACTATTTACACTACTTAGTGAACAGAAAATCAAAAAGGAGTGTGGCTGTATCTATCCAACTTCATTATCAGTAGTGGAAAAACTGTAACCACATTGCCTATGCAGAAAGCCAAGAATGGTGTGGTTCTGGTTAAAAACATATGATCCACTGCACTGAATATGAACTCATAATAATTCAAGTTCACTACCTTTATCTCCTGAATTCCATGAGGCATAATCACAGTCCCTAGCAATACTACTTGTCTTAGTCTGTTTTCTGTTACTTATAACAGAATACCTGAAACTGGATAATTTATATAGAAAAGGAATTTATGGAGGCTGAGAAGTCCAAGATCTAGTGACCACATTTGATGAGAGTCTTTTCCCTGGTAGGGACTCTCTGCAGAGTCCCGAGGCAGCACAGGGTGTCACATGACAAGGGGGCTGAGCATGTTAGCATGCTAGCTCAGGTCTCTCTTCCACTTTCTAGAAAGCAACAAGTTCTCTTGTCATAATAATCCATTGATCCATTAATACATTGGTCCATGAGTGGATTAATCCACTCTTAAGGACAGAGACCTCATGTTGTAAATACTTCTTAAAGCCCCCACCTCTCAATATGGCCACATTTAAGATACAATTTCAACATGAGTTTTGGAGGGGACAGTCAAACCACAGCACTATTTAAAGTTGTTTCTTTCTGGACTAATACCCAGAATCTACAAGAAACTCAAACAAATGAGCCAGAAAAAAACAATCCCATAAAATAGTGGGCTAAGGGCATTAATAGAAAATTCTCAAAAGAAGATATACAAACAGCCAACAAACATATGAAAAAATGCTCAACGTCACTAATGATCAGTGAAATGCAAATCAAAACCACAATGAGATACCAACTTGCCCCTGTAAGAATGGTCATAATAAAAAAATAATAGACGTTGGTGTGGATGTGGTGAAAAGGGAACACTTCTACACTGCTGGTGGGAATGTAAACTAGTACAAACCATCAGGGAAAACATGGAGATTACTTAAAGAACTAAAAGTAGATCTACTATTTGATCCAGCAATCCCATTACTGGGTATCTATCCAGAGGAAAAGAGGTCATTATATGAAAAAGATACTTGCACATGCATGTTTACAGTGGCACAATTTGCAATTGCAAAAACGTGGAACCAGCCCAAATGTCCATCAATCAATGAGTGGATAAAGAAACTGTGATATAGATATATGTGTGTGTGTATATAGTGTGTATGTATATACACTATATATATAGTATATATATACACATATATCTATATAGTGTATATATATGGTGTATATATATACATGGTGTGTGTGTATATATATGGTGTGTGTATATATATATGGTGTATATATATATGGTGTATATATATATACACACAATGGAATACTACTCAGTCATAAAAATGAATGAATTAATGGCATTTGCAGAAACCTGGATGGGTTTGGAGACTATTATGCTAAGTGAACTAACTCAAGAATGGAAAACTGAACATCATAGGTTCTCACTCATAAGTGGGAGCTAAGCTATGAGGATTCAAAGGCATAAGAATGATACAATGGACTTTGGGGACTCAGGGAAAAGGTGGGATGGGTGTGAGGGATAAAAGACTATAAATTCGGTTCAGTGTATACTGCTCAGGTGATGGGTGAACCAAAGCCTCACAAGTCACCACTAAAGAACGTATGTAATAAAATACCACCTGTTCCCCAAAAACTTATGGAAATAAAAAATAAAATAAATTTGTTCCTTTATTTCCCTTTTGTATCCACTAAGCTTCTTGAGCTTTTCTCGTCCAACGCTACCCATATCCCTGGAAACATCTTCACTATATATGTTTTATGTGTTACTGAAAGAAATCAGGAAGGTAAAATCAGATTCATTTTAATGAATGAATAAAATAAAAATACATTAACATGGCTATAATGAAGTGACAGGTTTCAGGACTCACTACCTCAAAGTATGGCACCTTGGCATTCGAGGCAGCAGCAGAAGCAGAAACGTCACTCTCACCTTACCCTGCCGTTCTCTCCTGAAGCAAGCCATAAAAGAAAGCTCTGAACTTACTCTAAAGCAGGCCATAAAGCCTTTACTTCAGAGTTCTTCTTCCTCTCCCCAAAGGAAATAAAATATCCTTATCATCAAAGATACAGAAAAGCTGAGAAGAACCTGAGCAAACATGCCTTGCTAAGTTCCCACCTGCCTAGTTTATTACCATTAGATCACATCCTTTATCCTCTAATCATTTTTCTCCACAACTATCCATTCATCAAATTCAGCATAATATACACAGGTTTCCCTATTTTGGAGGGTCTTCTTTTCTGAAAGCTGCAGTATCATGTAAAATTTACATTAAATACATGTGTAGGTTTTCCTCTTTTTCATTTATTTTTGTTATAGCTGCTTCTGCCATGAACCTCATGATGAGTAAAGAAAAGGTATTAGGCTTTTCTTTCTTCTTCTTTTTTTTTTTTTTTTTGGTTCTACAGAAGATAGAAAGAAAAAAACAAATGAATATTTCAAGGACTTGTTATGACTATAAGATAAACATTTATATTAACGTGTTAGTTAATTTTTTTCACTTCAGGCAAAGATATGAGTTTAAAACCATCAATAGATATAGATCCTTTTCAAAATCTTTCCATATGGTTGAACATGTAAAAAAATTGTTTCTCCTATTAGGGGGCAATTAGATGAAAGCATTGATTAACATAACCTATAAGTGGAAAAAAAGTAGATGTGGGTTATTGGAACAAGTCTACCTAAATATGAATGACCTACTGGGTTCTTAATTAAATCTGTATGCCAAAACTAAAGATTTTCTGCTAATTAGAAAATGAAGAAAGTTAACCCAGTAAAATATACAGAATTTTGAAATGTCTTTCAAAATTTTTATGAAAGTATCAAGTTACTAGAGAAAAAATACACACACACACACACACACATTTGTGTGGGAGGCATGTCAAAAACTTGATTTCTTCAATGGTCTCATTAAAAAGGCTGCAAAAACCTCTTGATTCTTTTGAGATAGTCTAGATAATTGAGTAAAGATAAGAGTTCTTATTTGGACAGAAGTCATATCATCTAGGACAAGAATACAATGAATATAAATTCTACAAAACTAAAGTTGAGATTCTTAATAACAGTATAGCACACACTGATGAAGAAATGGCAGGGGAATCCCCATCAAACTAATATGACTTTGAAAAATACTTTTTATCTGATGTCAACTTTCAATGTGTCTTTATTGCAAAACAAACAAACAAGCGAGGGAAAGACAAACAAACAAACAAAACCTGTAGTGATCGGGGACGATGGACGATGGCTTACACCTGTAATCCCAGCCCTTTGGGAGGCTGAAGCAGGTGGATCACCTGAGGTCAGGAGTTCGAGATCAGCCTGGCCCACATGGTGAAACCCCATCTCTACTAGAAAAATACCAAAGGAAAAAAAAAAAAAAGCCAGATATGGTGGCTCATGCCTGTAGTCTCAGTTACTTGGGAGACTGAGGTAGGAGAATCACTTGAACCCGGGAGGCAGAGGTTGCAGTGAGCTGAGATGGTGCCACTGCATCCCAGCCTGGGCAACAGAGTGAGACTCTGTCTCAAAAACAAACAAACAAACATCTGTAGTGCTTGTGCACTATGGGCAGAATTTCACTTGGTTTAATATCTTGTAATACCATGTTCAAACAATCCAGTAATCATGTCTTTGACACAAAGGAAAAAAAAATATATAGTCCTGGCTTTCATGTAATCTTTCTTTTGTAATTAAAAGAGACTTCAATGAGTTTGAAATTTAGTTCTTATTTTAGTTTTCTTTTCTTCTCAACTAGAATGGAAGGATAATGAATGGATCTCAGTAAAAACACTTCATACCTGTCAAATTATTACGTTAAGGATAAGTTTGTAAAAGGTAACACAATGATAACCCTAGAATAATACATTTTCTGCTCAATAAATAAATATGAGCTTTTGTGTTTTCGCTGCTTTGTATTTTATGTTTCTATTTTTCTTACTTAGTATGTCCTTTGGAACTATCATCTCACTGGAAGCTCAGGGGTTCTAGAAAATATTCCTGACAAAATATAAGAATTTATTTTCTGAACTCCAAGCTTTGACCATGACTCAAAATTCCTGGTTCAGATCTATTGACTTTGCTGAACAAAACATTATACAGAATAGTCTCTAGACTACCTCATTGAAATAATTCCTACCCTCAGCTTGGATTAAAAAACACCTAACAGTTTTTGATGAAACCCTGTCTCTACTAAAAAATAGAAAAAATTAGCCGGGCGTGGTGGCGGGCACCTGTAGTCCCAGCTACTCAGGAGACTGAGGCAGGAGAATGGCGTGAACCTGGGAGACAGAGCTTGCAGTGAGCCAAGATGGCGCCACTGCACTCCAGCCTGGGTGACAGAGCGGGCCTCCATCTCAAACAAACAAACAAACAAAAACCAAAACAAAACATCTAGCAGTTTTTAAAAGAGAAAAGAAAACAGGAGGAGGAAATGCCTGGGGTTCTGTAGACAAGAAATTTGTAGATGTGGCACCAATGATCTTTTCCCCTAATTTTACCCCCAGAAAAGGGCATTATATAGCTTTGGGCAGGTTAATCAACATCAAATTTTGGGCAGGATAATTAACATCAAATCCTGTGTACTGCTCTAGCTGTAAGAATGAACATGGCTGCAGATATTTGTGGTTTTTCTGATCCTTCTTGGATTCTGACAGGCTGTTTTAGGGGACCACATAGGGACCTTACTTAGTCTTACTATACTCTGCATAAGAAGGTTTTACACCACAGCAGCTCCTACTCCTGGAGAGTGTTCGGTCCTTACTCCATTACCTGACATGGTTCCCACTACAGTCATGCCTACCAGAAGCAGGCTTTCTGAATGCTCCTACACCCTGAGGCTGTTACAGCAAAAGTAGGTGCTTGCCTTTTAAACCTCCTTTATTCTTAATGACCAGTCAGAGGAGAACTAATGACTCAACCACTTTATGTAACACAGGAAATCATATTACCCTTCTAGTGTGGCCTCCCTATTTAAAACAATGCACACTAAATGCCTAAGCTTGGATATATTCAATACTGGGTTTTAACGTCTTTTCAAGGGCATGCGATCACAGAAATATTCTGCTAAGAATTCTCCACAACTTTAGGCTGCCACTGTTTCCCTTTTCTTCGTTCTACTAAGAGGAGATAAGCACAGGAAGAATTTTATGGGATGTTCTGTGAAATACATCTTCAGAACTAAAGCATTTAGAAGTATATAGAACTCAGGGCTAACTAGATTTCCTACATTATGCAAAATATTCTCTGAAAATTTTTGCCAGTTTCCTTTTTAGGGGAGGAGGAAATGTCAATCATGAGTTTTTAAAAAATGACTATTTCATAAAATGATGAATAGTTAATATATACCATGAAGTATATATAATTCTTGGGTAATTTTGAAGAATTGGTTCTCATCTTCAGAGCCAATACTTTCCTTTTAATTATTCATCTAAATTAAATATATTTAAATTTAAATCTTTAGCTTGAAGTAGAACAAGAGTCCTGTGTACTGCTCTAGCTGTGACCGAATCAATTATGCTAACATCAGCATCCAATGATCACAGTAGGAAACATATTGTCTTCTTGACATGCATGGGTTGACTTAATTCTTACAAAATCTCCATGAGGTAGGCATCACTGTACATTCACATTCCATAGGTGAGAACAATTTGATGTTAATTAACCTCCTCAAAGCTATACAATTCTCTAAGAACTGAATCAGAATTCAAATGAAATCTTTCTGACTCCAAAATGAATGTAAAACATACGTAATGTAGCCCCTTCTAAAGGATATTTCTCAGAGCGTCAAGGCTGTTCTTACAGATCAGACACCTTTGTAGAATATTCTAAGGCCCACATCCAAACACATTTCTGTGAAGTATCTATGGAAATACCTAAAATTCATCTTTCAAATGGTAGTATCTGGTTTAAGGATTGCTCCTTGTTTTATATAACCCTTAGTGGGTGTATTAGTTCATTCTTACACTGCTGTAAAGAATCACCTGAGACTGTGAAATTTATGAAGAAAGGAGGTTTAGTGGACTCACAGTTCTGCAGGCTTAACAGGAAGCATGACTGAAAGCTTCAGGAAACTTAAATCATGGTGTCAAGGAATCTTTGGGGTGTCGCTTTTCCAGCTGGAAATTCTGTGGCCAGTGGCACCTTTGCCTAAGTATTTCTCAGGTCTGCTGGGCTCTTTCCACCCACTCGGCCTGGCAGCCTACACTCAGCTGTGCCACTGGCCAGGATCCCACACCTGCCAAGGGAGAGCCAGGTGTGGAGCAGCGAGGAGTGTGTGAGCAAGCATGGGGTCTGGCCACTGCCCACAGCCAGGCAGGCCGGCTGCGGCAAGGTGGGCAGCTCCAGGAACCAGCACAGGTGCCGGCTCTGTGTGAGGCTGTGACTGGACCAGGCATACCACAAGCAGCTTTCACTGGGAGTACCATGGAACTCAGGGCACCTGGACCCTTGGAGACACCAGGAACCGCAGATCCCCAAAGAGGGTGTTGCTGCCCTGGCTCAGAGGGCCCCTAGGTCTGGGCTCCTGAAAGAACTGCAGCTCTTTTCTCTTTCTCATTACCTGCAACATGGCGAATGGGGTGGCATGTTTCAGTACTGTTTGTGTTACAGCTCTTTTGGTCCCACCATGTGGTGGGTCCTGAGTTCTTGTCCCACAACCAGAAAAAATTAGGTACGTGGACAACTGGAGGGTGAGCAAGGTGAAGCGGAGCTTCATGGAGCTACAGAACAGTTCTCAGGAGACCCGCAGTTCCACATGCAGATCATCCTGACAAGTGTCCAGTTCACCGCAGAGAGAAGACCTGCGGTGGGTGGATCCTTCCCGCAGCTGGTAGTCCCAACATCTGTCCAAGTCTGGCTGAGTCTGGGGTTTTCATGGGTTCCAAAGGCAGGAAATGCATACTGATTGGTCCATAGGGAGTCATGGGAGGTCCTGGAAAAAGCACCATAAGTTCTCACTCCAGGCCGGGGACTCCACCCAGAACTGGAGGCTGGCCCCCAGGCTTGAAAGTGGGGTTTCACCAGGGACTCACCCCTTCCCACCCAGAAGCCTGCCTGCCACCATCAACACACCATCCACCGCGCCCAGGCTGCTCGTGCTGAGTGGTGCCTGTAGGGCTACGCCGAGCCACCCTCAACCCCCTTGGCCTCCCTCCCATGCTAGTTTGTACCCAAAGTCCAGAGGGGACCAAGGTGACAGGGGGCTGGTGTGTTGGCATTGCCCCGAGCATGCACACACCTGGCCGGGTTGCAACAGTGCCTGGGCTCAGCTTCAACTTTGCTCCCAAATCAGAGTGGGCACCAGGAGTGGGGAGAGGCCAGGCAGCAGGAGCAGGCATTTCCGAGTCTGCGGGGGAAGGGGACTTCCCAAGCCCCTGAGATCACAAGGATGCCCTGGTTCTGCTGCCCCAGCTGCGCAGCTGCAGCTGTGCCTGGGAGTGCAGAAGCGGGCAGGGCTCCCGCCAGTTCCCAGCTCCTGCTGGCTCTGCAGAGTGTGCAGCCCTGGCCTTGCCTCACCCACTGCAGCTGATGTCCCTCCCCCACTGCCGTCAATGGCAGAAGGTGAAGAGGAAACAAGGGTGGAGCAAGAGCGTGGGGGATGTGCCATACACTTTCAAATTATCAGATCGCATGAGAACTCACTATCAAGAGAACAGCAAGGGGGAAATCCACACCCATGATCCAATCACGTCCCACCAGGCCCCTCCCCTGACATGTGGGGATTAGAATTAGAGATGATATTTGGGTGGGGACACAAAGCCAAATTGTATCAGTGGGAATATATTGAACCTTGCTGGTTAATTTGCTCTCTCTTCTCACACACCTCTTTTTCTTTCATCCTGTCTCAGGAAAATAAATATTCTTCCTTCTTGCTTAGGAGTATTGCCAACCCTTTCTGCTCCCTCCAAGGGCTCCAGTAGTGCTCCTGAATGCTCATGACTGGGCCCTTGCTTCTAAGTCTCTCTTTACCTATAGCTACTTGGTCTTCCCCTGCTTCTTACATTCCATCTATTTGGGCAACAGGTCTCAAAGTTAAAGAATTATATAAAACACTGCTCTAGCATTTTGCTCTCTCAAATAACCACCATCTCTCTTGCATCTTGAGTCTCTCCCTTTCTCCCTCCTGCAAACATAGTGAGCTACCTTGCTTTAAACTCAGGCTATTAGATAAGATCACTGGGCATTTTTACCTTTAACCTGAAACCATGTCTCCCACTTATCAAACCTCAGTCCTTCAACCAGTCAGGTTGAAGGTTGTAGGTTGCTGTATGTCAGGATGTAGGTTGCTGTAGTGTTTCTAGAAGCTGTGAAGAACTGCTTCTTACTCTACAAACCATTTGGTGATGAACAAGGTTTGGTTAGCCCCCTTATTTGATAATATGCTTCTCACAGTTATGGGACAATGTCTAAGATTTCACTAACAATATAGTGCAAATGAACTACCTTGCTCTCAATGTACACTAGTGAATAAGATCATTGGTGAATAAGATTACATATGAGTTATACGATAATGCATAAGATTTCACTAACATAACATTTCTTACTATGTATGGCTTTTCTCAAGCTCACTGATCCAAGGGCTAATAATTCTTCCTTGTAATTCATCCTTAAAGAGCTATAGTTTTGATTTTCTAGCCCGTCTTTCATGTAAATGCCCAGGCAATCATGTGAAGTATATTTTATAATTCCCATTATTCTCATTTTTCAAGTGAGAAATCTAAAAGCTAGTAGGTTCTAGCAATTTTCTTAAGGCCACATATTTTGTACAAGCATTCAAGATTACAGAAGTATCTGTGTCCATAATCTTTCTGGAACACCATGCTTAAATGTTTTTTGCAAATAAGAAAATTAAAATGGTTTCTGCAAAAGATTATTGCTCCTATTAGCTCTTTGTTCTTTAAACAGGTATATCACTCAGGACTCTTTCAGTTACAAGTAACAGTAAATACAAATTAGCTTAAGCAAGAGCATTAACTAATTTGGCTGAAAGTTCTAGTATCAATTTCTAGAGAAATTTGATATCAATGTTAAGTATCTAACCTCCAGACAGGATCCATTGTGTCCAGGATTTTGCCACTGAAGATCATTGATCTTATTTTGCATAATTCCAGGAATGAAAGAAAGAACCCTTTCCATAAAGCTCAAAAAAGTCCCATAATGGAGTTTTGGGAGCTCCTTCTAGACCTGAAGGATGAGAAACTGGTCATGTTACCTCTGTAGGAGAAAGTTCCAGGAAAAGGAAATAGTATGTGGGAAAACCCTAAGGTAAAAAAGAGCTCAGGTTCTTCATAGAACTGAGAAAAGCCCATTTACAACAAGAGGAAGATAACCAGGAAAGGAGTGGCAAAAGATGAAGGTGGATTAGTTAAAAAAAAATACATTCGGCATATATATATACACATACGTGTGTGTGTGTGTGTGTGTGTGTGTGTGTGTGTGTGTATGCCCACATACTTATATATGGGCTGTTTGAACCTCATAAGACATGGTAAAACCTCACTTTTTCATTTAAGGTTAAAGTCTAGCTGGTAGGAGATCTTAAACAAGGATATGATTTTTTTCTCATTCAGACTTTGAGAAGATTAATTATTGTGAATGTTGGAAATGGGCAAGTTTTAGAGGATCAGCTAATAGGGAATTTCAGCTAGCCATGAGAAGAAAGATGATAGCTTAGATTGAAGTGGCAAGCAAGGGTTGGAAGAAGTAGAGAGAACTAAGAAAATTAGGAGGCAGATGATTAGGGCTTAGTAATTATTTGTGTGCGGTGGACCTTTGTCTAGGGGGAGAGTGTAAAACGGACTAATAATTTGAAACAAAGCAACAGATATTTCTTGATTGCCTGGGAGACTTTACATTTTTCAATACCTCTAAGCAGAACTTGACTTCCTCAATGCCACAGTCCAGTCAACTTTATCTATAAACTCCTAGTTGCTTCATACTTTTGTATTACATGCCCAGGACCTGAAAGTTGTTGAGTTTGGGTTTCCCTTTATAGAAAGAAAAAAAAAAAGAAGGGCCTACTACTTAGTCCTTACAATCATCAAAATTTGTCAATTACAAGAGCAGTTACCAACAAAGACTCAGAAGTAGCTGTCAAGGGGATGGAAGGAGAACCAAGAAAGGCTTGTTATATTTCATTGAACCAGTGAAGATAGTGTTCTAAGAAGGAAGAGATTCTCAACCGTGCAGAAGTTTGGCTCAGAAAGCAGTCAAGATGAGAGATCAAACATAAAATGGAAGATGTTCAAAATGTCTGATGATATGGTAACACAGAAGATAAAAACAAAGGTTATTAAAACATATCAGTATAAATATTTGACTTAGAAAATGAAAGTTGTAATGGGCTGAACCGTGTCACTCTGAAAAATTCAGACGTTGAACTCCTAAATTACAATATCTCAGAATGTGACTGTATTTGGAGATAACGATCTTTAAAGGGATAATTAAGTTAAAACACTTTCATTAGGCTAATCCAATTTGACTGGTGTCCTTATAAAAAGAGAAAGTTAGGGCACAAACATACATAGAAGAAAGACCACGTGAAGACAGGAAGATGGCCACCTACAGCCAGGAAAAGAGGCTTCAGAAAAAGCCAACTCTGCTGGCATCTTGATCTCAGACTTATAACCTCCTGTGAGAACATAAATTTATGTTGTTTAAGCCAAGCTGTCTGTGGTACTTTGTTATGGCAGCACTGGCAAACTAATACACTGGTGATTTTAACAAAAGCAATGTCAGTAAAGTGATGGAAGCAGAAAACAGATTTGAGTGAGAAGAAGAACTAATAGGAATCAAGAAAATAAGGAAAGCAAGTTTCTTGGTTTTAACTTTAAGAAGCTTATATGTAGCATTGAATTATCTCGTACATATTCAAAAATCCTATCTAAAAATTGAAAATTAAATATGCTATGTACAGATTTCTATGAAAGATAAAGAGTATTTAATTTTGATTTTGGAAAATGTTTTATATGCATGAATATTTGAATGTGTGCATCTTTACTAGAAAATATTTAATGTTTCCTTAAGATACTCTAATTTGAGATAAGTAACATTCAGATTGGGGCTAGGATGAAGTTCTTTTCACTTCCTATAGGGAATATTGTAGTAGATTATGGCCAAATTTAGACATTATGTTTTCTAAATCAAGCATAGGCATACATTTTGTATTGCCTTGCCTGATAGTGGACATACAGTGGAAATTAGAATGATTCCCAAACATCTGTGCCATGTGGTTATTGTTGTTATTTAGGGAGTTATAAAGATCTATGAATAGGATAAGGCAAGAAGGAAGTAAAACATCTTATCCAATGTAAAGGCTATTATAATCAAGGGATAACTCTTTTATAAATAGAATATGACACTATCACACAGAGTCAAGACCAAGATGTCAGACAAATGTAAGGACACAGGCAAGTTCAGCCCACACCAGGGAAGCAACAGGAATGATATGTGTACTAGGCTTATGCATATGACTTCCCAGCCAACCAGAAGGGGCTTCAGTAAGCTGACGGCCAAGTGTATAGTTTAAGTTAAAATTTCTGTTTCAAGCCTTGTAGAAATGAATGTAGTTTGAATCACACAAACATTTTTTAAGACTTGGGACATGCATATCAAGATCAGGCATATGTGCAAGTAGTCCATGCATTTCAACTCCAGAGAAGATAGCTAGTCTCTTCTTGGACTTCAGCCAGTTTCCTGGAAGGGTAAAAGAGCTGGTTGATGGTGAGGGCCACAAGACCAACACAGCTTCCTAAAGGTCTCCATAGTGACAAGAGAGGGCTGGGATGTTGACACTAGGTAAGCAAAGAGTAATGTGTGAGTCCAAAGTTAGTATTCCCCAGAAGCCAACTCCCATACACTTCATAAATGCAGGAGAATGACAGAAGAATTTGGAAGAATCATAGTTAGGAGTCTAAATTCTCTGTAAATTTAAAGCTTATCCTCAAAATTTTATGGCAAATAGAAAAATGGAAGAGTAATTGTAAAATGTAATTAATTAGAGTACGTAATTCTTTTAGAGCTATGACTTATTCTTAGCAAGTCTCTCATGTCAGTTTCATAAGAGTGATCATGACAGGTGGCCAGCTCCTTCACTGAGTTCATAAAGATTTAACCAAGTTTTAAACAAAAATAGAGTAAATCAATTTATATGAAGAAGTGATTTTATTTCTGGCCAGGCGTGGTGGCTCACGTCTATAATCCCAGCCCTTTGGGAGGCCGAGGCAGGTGGATCACCTGAGGTCAGGAGTTTGAGACCAGCCTGGCCAACATGGTGAAACCCCGTCTCTACTGAAAATACAAAAATTAGCCAGGTGTGGTGGCGGGTGCCTGTAATCCTAGCCACATGGGAGGCTGAGGCAGGAGAATCACTTGAACCTGAGGGGCAGAGGTTGCAGTGAGCCGAAATCCTGCCACTGCACTCCAGCCTGGGTGACAGAGCAAGACTCCATCAAAAAAAAAAAAAAAAAAGAAAAGAAAAAGAAAAAGAAAGAAAGAAAGGAAAAAAAAAGCAAAGCAAAGAAAAAAGAAGTGATTTTCTTTCTAGTAGGCTATTTCTAATAGGCTAGTATTTTGTAAGCTTTAAGCAGACACCAGCTCAATAAAATATTTTAAAAAAATCCCCACATATATCATAGGTCCTTTCAGTAAGCTGAGCACCCAAAATGGCATCTTATAGTTTCTCATAAATTGCAGTTCAATAATGTTGAATATAATAAAATGGTTATCAAAAGTTAGAGCCATGTTTTTAAAAGTTCCCAGATATCTGGGTAGCTAAGCTTATTTAATAAATTGTTGTGATGTAATGCTACTAAATCTCCTAAGATTAAATTTAAGGATTTTTTAATGAGTGCTCAGGTTTAAATTAACTTTGTATTTTTCTCTGATGTTAAATTTTGATTTGTGCCTTTAGAATCTGTAACTCTCATTCCTTTTCATATGATAAAATCATTTGATAGAACAAGAAAATAAATCCCAAGGTTATAAAATCAACACCACTATTTCTTTGAAATTTTGGCTGCTAAAGGATTCATGTCATTCTCAAACACAATGATAAAGAAATTAGCAATTTTCAAAAATCATGTGACTTAAATCCTTTTTGTTATATTCATTTCTCTCATTTAAATAAGTTTCTGAGAGAACTATTGATTTGTTCTTTTTCTCTGAAAGATTAAACACCTGGATTTTGTCATGTACTCACATTTGAAATTCAAATCATTTGTATATAATGCATTAACTTATTTGAAAAGGCAAATATGACAGATTAGTGTGAGATGATAGCATACTCTGTCTGCTATGATATAAAGTGGTTCAGAAGCATGTAATAAGCCCCTGACGCATCTGTTCTCACTGTATTTAAAGTGGCTCACTTTTCAGCAAAATCAGTGATTCCTTATATAAACCTATTAGCAGCTTTTTGATTATAAGAGGATGGACAGTTCTTTCTCATGAGTTAGTTTGCAAATATTAGTTTTCTTTAAAAAAGTCCGAACAGAGAACCAATAAGCTTCTTTAACTTTGACAATTGCCTAATACAATTTAAATTACATTTATTAACTTAGTTCTGCAGCTTTGGAAAGTATTTGCACTAGGCATATCCTATCTCTCCATCTCCTATCAGCTAATGTCCTCGGTAGTCTATTTCCAGTTACATGTGTGGAGATATGAGATCAGTGCAATATATTTTTACCCTTTTCAATTCTTGTAGTTCCATGCTGAAATTATTTAATGTGGGATTAGTTGAATGGTGTCTGTCATAGAAAGGGATTGTTGTAAAAACTTTGTTGTCTTTTGCCACCTTTAGTTCACTGCCTTTGTATATCATATAACACTCAAATTTTCCTTAGAAAGGAGTAATAAATAATTTCTGTCAGCCAAAATAATTCAAATTCCTGAGAGCAGTAGAAGGTAATATGATTTTGGCCAAGCATAAAAACCATAAAGAATCAAGCAAAAAGAAGAAATTCCCAGGATATGTAGTTTAAAACGTTTATAAAGAGATAGATAAGTGGGGAAATGGTACTGCTTACTGTGGATTTGGAAATTATTTTAAAGGCAACATAATTTTCATGCATTCAAACATAGTATTTTGATTGCATTACATAGCTCAGTACATGGGGAAAATCTCATACCTGTAAAGTCTTCCAGGTAATTCTAAAAATTGTTAAGTTTATATGAGAAAGTTTTGTGCTCAAATAACAAAGGCAAATATTTGTTTTTATGTCAACTTCATATCAAATGAGGAGTAAATATATTTAGCAATACATATGCTTGACAAAAGATTTTTAACTAAGATGTTTATTTTCTCAATTATTAAGTGTAAAAGAAGGGATAAACTAGATTCCTGTTTTTCATTCTCTGTGATTGTCTTTTAACTCTACAGATATATTTGGAGCATCAGAAAATTTCACAAAATTACATTAGGATGAGATAATACTCTCTGCTTTCAAAGAGTTCACTATCTAATGGAAAGACAGTTACCAAACAATAAAATAGCTAACAATAAGGGAAGCAGAGTAGCAAAGTATTTATGTCTATGTAGGGCTGTCAGAGAAGGATTCACAAAAAAATAGTTATGCTACTTCTTGTGAGAAAAGAAGACTTACATTATCAAGGTATTGAGGTCTAGCTTGGGGTATGTGTTCCTGCAAAAGGAACAAACTGTAAAACGTGTTAAGTATAAGAGAATGAAGCATTCACACGTTGTTTCAATGTTTTCTGTTTATAATACCTCAATTTATCATGGTTTACATCTCTAGGCCAACATCATCCTGATACTAAAGCCTGACAGAGATACAACAAAAAAAGAGAATTTTAGATCAATATCCCTGATGAACATTGATGCAAAAATCCTCAATAAAATACTGGCAAACCGAATCCAGCAGCACATCAAAAAGCTTATCCACCATGATCAAGCGGGCTTCATCCCTGGGATGCAAGGCTGGTTCAACACACACAAATCAATAAATGTAATCCAGCATATAAACAGAACCAAAGACAAAAACCACATGATTATCTCAATAGGTTCTCATCTAGTTCAACTTAATTGCTTTATTACTCCAATAAATTAACATTGAATTATTATAGGACAATAAATGAATTCATGGCAGTTAGATTGGTTTGTAGAGACTGAGGACAGTGAGGAATCCTAAAGACCAGAAATAATAAAATTTCAATGTGATGCGAGGCTCATAATTGAGAATCTGTATGTGTCTTCAAAAATAATTAGGTCTCAAATTGTGGCATCTAAAGAGTTACCTTGCAAACACTACTTCAACATTGTGATCTCGCTCTTATTATATCTTAGAATTTGATTTTGTGAAACACTACTTCAACATTATGGTCTTGCTCTTATTATATCTTAGAATTTGATTTCGTGTCTATGTGCTGAAACCACTTCATGGTACTAAGTTAGAAATGTGCTAATAGTTCTTGAGATCATGAGGATATTATTTCTCAGCAGATAATGCACTGAAGTGTTCAATTTCAAAATAAATATACTTAAGGTGCAACAGTGCACATTATGAGTTTCAGACTGTTATATTACCATTAAAATAAATTCTAAGAATATACCTGCTTGGAAAATTCTAATTAGTGTGATTACTATGGAACTGGAAATAATTATTTTAAAACTCGTAAGAGCCTATTTTGAAAAATAATCAGCAGTAGAATAAGAAACTGCCAAATGAGTCATTACTCTAAAAAGGTAAAATATTTTTCCTTTGAATTCTGCTAAATATATTATTTCTCAGATTCAAGGACAGTGCATTGAAATTACTTTATAGAATTTTTCTAAGAAAAATATGATATGGGAAAGTCCTGTTCATCAGGAGAAAAAAAAAAAAAAGAAAAAGAAATTAGGAAATACAGACACATGAACCAATAGGAATTGATTTAAAATTTACTTATAATTCACATTAGCCCTAAACTTCAGTCCAGGAGTTATGACTAATAATAAAAAATAAAGAAATAATTATTTGGTGATCCATTAGTTTAAAACCAGTAAACACTAACAAATTATTTCCATACTTGCATATATTAGTCAACTTTTCTCACAATAATATGCATATCAAATAACTCTAAAACTCAGTAGTGTCAAATAGGAAGCAATTATTTCTTATTCATCTGACTCAAGATCTGCTGAGACTCAGCTGACTTCAGATAAGCTCAAGAAGGCCTGTATTCAAACTGTGGAATTTGTTTGGTTTGCTCCATGGGCTTCTCCTTCTTCTGAGATCCATAGGCTACCCAGAATATGTTCTTTTCTTGGCAGTGACATTAATAGAAGAGAGAAAAACAAGCCATATGACTTAACTACTCTTCAACATTCTACTTGTTTCAGACCCACTAACAGTCCATGGGCCAAAACAAGTTCTGTTGCCACACTCTACAATGATTGAATGGAAAACAGTATTCTGTTCACCATGAAGCTATCACAAGGGTGGGGATGCAAAATCTGGCTACTAAGAAATAACAAATGAAGACTGATAAGTAAATCTGCTACAACTTTAATATTTGTTTATAAAAAGAAAAGTTGGCATGTATTTTTCTGAAAATTTGGATTTTAAAAAGTGTTTCCAAGAATTAATACATGTGGATAGCAGTAAGTACCCCAAACTAAGAACAGAAATACTTAGAGATAAATAAATGCGTACACATGCATGCATACATGTATACAGGCCAGTCAGAAGGAAGAAGAGGGAAAATAAGCAAACTCATTGAGGAAGTACAGGAAAAAAAGCACAGAGGAGAAATTGGGAGAACCTGCGCTGAGAGATGGCTCTGGTCCTGCCAGTTTCCGGGTACAGCTCCATACCCATGCACCGCTATTGGTTTTGATACACAAGGCCTGCAATTTCGACACCTCTGAGAGAAACTTACATTTTTATCTTTATGCATACTCAATGTGCATAAGTGAAGCATTTTGTCTCGAATGTAAATGTACACAGAATGCTGTGTCCCTCAGATCTATCCTTGTGTTTCAGTGTTACCTATTAAGAGGAAAAAAGAAAAAAACCAGAGTTAAAATTGAAATAACTTAAATCTTTCTACTTCTCACTGACTTTAAGGAGAAAAGAATTTCTTCATTGCTATTTCTATTCCCACCTTCCAATTATTCAAACCAACTTGCATTCAGAGAATAGCACTGATTGCTGTTTAGCATTCTGTTTAGTGACGGGTATGTTATTCTCTGGATCATCTGTTTGCTATGATTCAGTTCTAGACATAGAGAGGGAAATAGAGCAAAAATCTGGACCCTTTGTATCACAGATCTATGGATTTGAAAAGAGGCTCTGGATTGTCCAGTCCACAATGGATCTGGCAAGGCTGTATGGACTGATATTGGATGAGCTTAACATTGTTCGCTTTTGTGCTACAAGACACACTACACCCTGCTGGTTAAGGACACACACTTTGAAGCCTCACTAGGTTCAAACTGCAGTTTCTTGCTTACTGGCCTTAGCAAGAAATTTTGCAAAAGGGGATGACTTCTAAAACAGGGTATGTTCCGCCTGTCCTTTAAATGATTATGTCTGTGAAGTACTTACAACACTTTGCTATTATTTCCACAATCTTGGAAAACATTCTGTCGGCATCTCCAGAACATCACACTTTAATCCCCTCCATCCCACAGATTGTGAGTTCTTTAGGTAATGATTCTTTTCCCTCCCTCCCCGTGGTCACAGGGAAAGAGTTGGTTGACCTATGATCTTAGGAGGAATAAAGAGAAGCTAGGAGGAGATACTAAAGTTATTGCACTTTTAAAGTAACTTAAGTCAGTGAATGTCTTCATCTCCAATTCAGTATTGCCCTGAAAAGTCACACTCGCAACATGGAAGATAACAGCTGGGCAACTTGTCTCTCAAGATTCCATGGCAGTTTCTAAGTATTCCTTGCTGTTACTGTAGGACTTTAAGGGTGCAGTCACACAGGGAATGTGTTCTGAACAGTTTTATCACTTTAGAACCGATGAAGAGTTAATTTGCAGGTGAATCCTGATTGACCTAACCCTTCACTATTTTGTACAAATACTATCACTTGTGAGGTAAACTGAATCACTTGACATATTTAATGCAAACAAACTCTGAAACTGATTGTTCTTCGCTTTCCTATGTTCCTTAAGCAAACCAGCCTAGTGACTCTATTTCAACAGTTGCTAATTCTTTTGAAAAAGTATCTACCCTCCAATTATCCACTAATATGTCGCTACCTTTCAGAGGTAGTGACAATGTGACATTTCAAATCACAATGCCTAATGCAGATAATTCCAGCAACTTTCAAAATTTTCTTCTATGGACAAAAATAAAAGAATAAGAACAGAAAAAAATAAATACACATATACATGTATACCTCATCTTGCAAACTAGTTTATTTAGTTGATGAGAGACACAGTGTCAGATGATATTACCCACAATTTAATGGAGAGGTAGTTTCCTTGTATGCTATAACTTCCTTTACATAGGGGATTATTATAATGCCGTTTTCTGAGGAAAAGGAAATCTGTCAACATAGAAAGCCTGGATCAAAATACTACAGTGTACCATGCCACTCCTGTATGATGATCCACTGACTATCATCCATTCTGTCACATGGAACTATAAAGAATATACACTTCTATAGGCTAGAGCATAAATCTCACCTTTCTTAAATGTCCTTGTCTAGAATTAGACTTTTTCTAAAATACCTAGCTTTTATCCGACAGTATTTGCTTGCTTCATATTTACCAAAGAAGAAAAATGAAAACCAAAAGCAAAAAGCAAAACACTCAAAGAGAAAAACGAATTTTAAAATATATTCACTGAGTACATGTAGAATATTGATAATATCTTGATTTCACAGTACAAATGAACAAGTGTTATCTTTAAATGAATGGCATTGGTCCAAAAATCTGAATATCTATTATAAATCTTTTATAATCTTTGCAAAAATACAAACGAAGCACATTTGTCACTGACTCTGTGAGTAAAAGCAGTTTAAAGATGAAAATCAGCATATGAATGATACCCAGAAGTTAAGGTGAGAAGTTAAGGTAGTAGCATTTCCTATAAATCAGGGATTATGCACTGTTTTTACTTTATCCTCAGAATAATTACAGTTGCTCAAATACTATTAAAGATATATAATGGGATTTCAGAAACCACAAAGAACACATGTGCAGATTATTTTCAAAGACAAAGTTAATTTATCTATTGTTTTTAAGGATAGAACATTACAGTACACATTAGAAAACACCTTCCCAAATTGTCTTGCCAAATATATGAGAAAAACTTTTGCAATAGTTCAATATTTTATCTCAATGTGACATTGCCCTGTTCTCAATGATGGCTTCAGAAAATAAAAAGTTCCAGCCAGTAAGCATTTATGTCCTTTGTACAGCCTCTCTTGGTTATCTCACTCCTATTTATTCAAAAATAAAATAAAAGTTAAGTGGACAAGATTTGTATTCCCACTTTTCCATTCCTAGAGCAACTCTATGAGAGACACTTAGGAAAATTTCCTTTCAACAAAGACCTATGTCTGTGTGTGTGTGTGTGTGTGTGTGTGTGAGAGAGAGAGAGAGAGACAGAGAGAGAAAGAGAGAGAGAGAGAGAAGGCCAAGAGACAGAGACAGGAGAGACAGACAAAGACAAGAAAATAGCTTTTAAGTAACTTAAATGTAGTAAGGATTTCCATTGTTTTTATTCTCTGTCGGAGTTTTAGTCATCATTGAATTAGCAGCAACTGTGACCTCAGAACGCCACAAAATACCCTCATAACCTAATGGAAATATTAGGGTATAGATATGGGAAGGAGAGTATTTCTCCTTTTTGCACAGCAAGTATCTACTTTTACTGCATCCTTTTTACTTGACATCATTAAAATTAGAACGGGAAAAGAGGAAACAAAATGGAAATTGTTGATTTCTCACCTTGATTGAAATTCTGAAATACTTCAAAAGTAAGAAATAGTAACACGAATAAAATATTATAAAATGTTTAGGAATACCCATGTGTACTGTCTCATGATTACCTATTAGTTGATTTGTGTGATAACTAAAAAATATATACGCAGTGGCCTTCAAACAGAATACACTTTTATCCAGCATTATTGAGAAAAGGTTGATGTAGCTAATGAAAAACTGTAGTTAAGTTTCTCTCTATAATCTGCGCAGCTGAATAATTTTATGTAATTTACAAAAATTAAAGTAGTCTTAATATTTATTAGACATAAGTTATTCCTTGATTTCCAATACTTTGATGAAATCATTACAGACATCAGGGGTCCTAATAGGTTAGATGCACTGGAGTTGTCAAATTTAATAATCTTCCAATTAATGGAAAGCCAGTTACTAAATTGTGCTATAAATGAGTTCTAGTTCTAGTGGATCTCACAGATGAGTAAGTGTTTTCTATTACTTTTTTTATTACAGTAAGAAAGAACAACCTTATAATACCGTAATGTTAAAAAAGTCGCAGATCTTGAATCACACACAAATAAAGTAAATAAGAAATTGTGTACAGCTATAGTGTTCTGTATTTTCCATGAATGTCATGAAAATATATATTTTTAGTCAATATAATGTACATTAATGTGTGTGCATAGAAAAATATACATGTGTACACATATATATGTATGTGTATATATGTGTATTTATATGCATATGTATGTCTACATATAGCTATAGCTATAGATGAAACTATGATATATTAGCTTTCTATTGTTCTATAATAAATGCAGCTTAAAACAACATATATTGTTTATCTTGCAGTTTTGTGGGCCGGGCATCTAGGCATGGTTTAACAGGGCCCTCTGCCAACCTGCAATTAAGGTGGCAGCCTGAGCAGATTCTTATCTATAGATTCCATTAGGAAAAAGTCCACTGTTCAGCTCACTCAAGTTGTTGGCAAGTGGCTGTAGACTGAGGGCTCCAAGTTCTTGCTGGATGTCTGCTGGAAATGACCCTCAGTTCCTTTCCACGTGGACTTCCCCAACATAGCCTCTTATTTATCATGCCAGCAAGGAGAGTCTCCAGAGCAAGTCAGCTAGCAAATCAGAGTTTTACAGAACAAAATAAAATCCCAAGAGCAATATTCCATCAGTTTTATATATTGTGTGGGTTAAAAGGAAGTCTCAGGTTTCAGGCCCTGCTGTTATTAGTCAGAGTTCTCTAGAGGGAAAGAACTAACAGGATATATATATGTGTGTGTGTGTGTGTGTGTGTGTGTATGTGTGTATACACACACACACATATATATAGTGGAATATATTAAGTATTAACTCACACGATCACAAGGTTCCACAGCAGGCTCTCTGCAAGCTGAGGAGCAAGGAGAGCAAGTACGAGTCTCAAAACTAAAGAACTTGGAGTCCAATGTTCAAGGGCAGGAAGCATCCAGCATGGGAGAAAGATGCAAGCTGAGAGGCTAGGCCAGTCTGGCCTGTCTAATCTTTTCACATATTCTAGCCAAGCTGGCAGCTAATTAGATGGTGCCCACATTAAGGGTGGGTCTGCCTTTCCCAGCCCACTTACTCAAATGTTAATCTCCTTTGGCAACACCCTCACAGACACACCCAGGATCAATACTTTGCAGCCTTCAATCCAATCAAATTCACACTCAATATTAACCATCATACCTGCCCAGACTCAAGAAGAGGGGATCACAGAAAGGCATCAACACCGCCAGGCAGAGATCATGGAAATCTACCCTCAAGTCTGTCCATAAATACCAATTTTGGCTCAGTAAACATAGTCACTGATAATATGGTGGCTCCATTTCATACGTAATTTATATCAAAGGTAGTCAAATTATGGCCCATAGGCCAGCTACCTGTTTTTGTAAATAAAGTTTTTTTTGCACACAACCACATCCATGTGTGTATTGTCTATGGCTTCTTTTGGGTAGCAAAGGCAGATTTGAGTAGTTGCAACAGAGACTACCATATGATCCACAAATGCTATTAATAATATATTTATTATCTAGCCATTTAAGAGAATTTGCCAACCTCTAAAGAATGGGTTAATTCCTTTATCAAGTAGATTGATTGATTATATTTTTTCCAATAGTTTTTGAAACAATAGATACAACCTAACTGATAGGGATGACTACTAATGCCAAGCTTTGTGAAACTGGAAATATGAAAATTTTCTCATAGTAATATAGCACCATCTCATGGAATATCATAGAAACTGTCAGAAAAATTTATTACTGTACTACTAAATTACTGAGCATCAGGAATACTCTGCTTTAACTTTTAAATTCTACTAAAAATAATATGCAAAAACTCTACCTTATGAATTTAAATAAATATATAAAATTAGATACCATCTAATCCAAATCTATCATGATCTAGATAAGGAAACTGGTCTTCTGAAACTGAGTTACTTAAACTTACACAGTAAGTGAGATTTCAGGCTTTTATTAAAAAGTTATAAATGTGTATTTATGTAATGAGTGTGTGCATGTTTAAATATGTTGAATATTTCAACAGTAAGAATACCGATTTCTGCATTTTTAATTAAACTTTTTATTTAGACCAATTTCAGATTTATGGAACAATTGCAAAGATAGTAAAGAGTCATTTTTCATACTTGGAAGTATGCACTAATTAACTTCGGTCTATACCAAAATAATGAAGATGAAGTGATTTGGAGTGTCACATTTAACTCTGAATATGAAAGTACAAGACGGCCTATATTAGTCTGTTCTCACACTGCTATAAAGACATTCCTTAGACTGGGTAATTCATAAAGAAAAGATGTTTAATCGGTTCATAGCTCTGCAGGCTGTAGAAGCTTTTGCTTCTGGGAAGGACTCACAAAACTTACAGTCATGGCAGAAGGCAAAGGGAAAGCAAGCACATATTCACATGGCTGGCAGGAGAGAGAGACAACAAGTACAGTGGGAGGTGCTGCACACTTTCAAACAACTGAATCCTGTGAGAACTCTATCATGAGACAACAGTAGGGGGATGGTGCTAAAACGTTAGAAACTACCCCCATGATCTAATCATCTCCCACTATGCTCCACCTCCAACACTGAGAATTGCAATTCAACATGAGATTTGGGTTGGAACACAGAGCCAAACCATATCAGGACACTGAAAAATGGGAACATGTTAAGGCGAATTAACATCAGGGAGATGAGATACAACGCTTCAGAAAACCACTTCATTTAACAAGCTTCAGAAGCAACTGGGTTTTTTTGCATAGAAGGCATGACTGAGCAGAACAGAGAGTGCTGCTTTAAGTATCTGAATGGGGTCATGGGAAAGATGGGTCATGTTCTATTTCTCGTTTTCCTCAGGCATAGAATGACTTCCAAGGGCCAAAAATATAGGGAGATGATTTTGTTCCAAGGCAAAGGACATCATTCTAACTCAGTGAAAACAGAATGAGCAAGCTGGCGAGTTTTCTGTCACAAGAGATCTCCAATCAGAAGCTTAACTCTCCTGGAAAGTTTGGTAGAGAAGAGTGGTACCGGATGGAACATCTTGACTGTGAGTTATCCAGGTTCTTGGCATGTTGAACCAAGAATTGAACAAAACGCACAAACAAAGCAACAAAAGAACAAATTAACGAAAAACAGACAAGTCAACAAAAGAACAGACTAACAAAAGCACAGATTTATTGAAGTGAAAGCACATTCTACAGAGTGAGAACCGACTCAAGCAAGTGGCTCAAAAGCCCCCAACCCCCAACCCCAGTTATAGTTTTTATTAAGCTAAAAGAATTTGGTAACACTCCTAGATGCCCTTTAGAGACCCCCAATTGGTTACACCCTATGAAGGATTGGCCTGTGACCAATCAGAGGCTGAAGTGGAGATCTGGCCCATGGTTAGAGGCTAAAGTGGAAACTTCTGTCTTGTTATCACAGGAGCGAAGATCTGGCCTGTATCCTGCCTCATCTTGCCTAGAACTGGCTGCACCTGCTGTTCTTTTGCTTTTGCTTAACCCTTGGTTACCCTAATTCCCTATTCCCCTGCCTCAGAGAGGATGCCGTTCAATAGTTGAATGAGAGATGGAAGTCAGTCTTGAAATCTCCATATTTGAATGTTTATATTTGTGGTGTAGAAATGTGGGTGGGACGTAGGGGATTCCCAAAGCACGAACAGTTTCAGGATGCACATTCACGGGTTGGGTTAAGTGCATTCCCATATGTCCTGTCAGTTAGACAAATGGCAATTGTGCCTCACTTACAGGAAGGGCAAAACAAGAAGTTTGTAGGACGTTCCAACATTTTTAGACACGCTCATACCTGATGAGGATGTCCCAGACCCCACTGGTGGGAAATGCTGGCCAGTGTTTCTTTAAGAAACCAAGGAGATTGGGATAGCCGATTTCAAGAGCTTCCCTTCCTTGCTCTCATTGAGGCCTCCTGGGTTAAGAGAACCATAAAATGTGCAGCTTTTGTCCTTAGCAAACTTACACAGGAACAGAAAACCAAACACCGCATGTTCTCACTGATAAGTGGGAGCTAAATTATGAGAACACATGGACACACAGAGGGTAACAACACACACTGGAGCCTTTAGGAGGGTAGAGGGTAGGAAGAGGGAGAGGATCAGGAAAAATTACTAATAGTTACTAGGCTTAATACCTGGGTATGAAATAATCTGTGCAACAAACCCCCAAGACACAAGTTTACCCATGTAACAAACCTGCACGGGTACCCCTGAACTTAAAATAAAAGTTAAAAAAAAAAGTGGAGCTTCATAAAATCCAACGAACTGCAACAGTCATAAACGTCACAAGTTGGACAACTTTGAATCATAACCATAAAGAGCAAGTATGTTATGTTAGGAAGCAAATTTAATTTTTTAATTGTATTTAGCTCATTCAGTCTACAGTTTTAAATCCAAATGGACTGTCCCATTTTGGACGCCTGCCACCCCTCAGGGGGCTGCCTCAGCCTGTGTGAAACGTGGTTCTCAGGTCACCTCCCACTCGCACATGCCTGCTCTCCTTACTCTGCTCGGGCTCTGGTGTTCAGAGTCGTGCTACTCCACAGTACTCCGGCCCTAAACTCCACACTGGGCCTCCCCATGCGTGGACACCCTCCTCAGCAAGCTCAGATTTCCACACTGCGCGCCACCTAACCCACCCCATGGATTCCCTCCGCACCTGCGATGGGCTCCTTGCAAGGATACCCTCCTCTTCCTCCTGACAGCATTCGCTGAGAGCCCCGTTCCCTCCTCACCGGGGTCAAGCAGCCCCTCTCCGCAGATGCCCTGCTCATTCCCTCCGGTCTTCACTTAGCTCCCTCCTCTCCCCATTACCACACTGCTCCGCCCTTCCTAAGGCTTCAGGATTAAATTACTCTGGAATGGTTCAGGAATAAAAGGAAAAGGAAGGAAACGGAAAAGAAAGGAAGAGGAAGAGGAAGTACAAACTGAGGCTTGATAATGAATTGAAAAACGTTATAAAATCAACGGTTAGTCTTAGAATGTATTTTTAAATATATTTCATAACCTTGTATATCTGGCTTCTAATTTGATTCTATTTATCTTATTTAAAAATCAGAAAGCTCTGGTTTGAAGGTGGCAGTGACAATCTGTAAAAGAAGGAGCACATGCCATGGTCGCCACACCCCTTGAATTACTGTACACCATAGCACAATAATTTCTAGGTGTATTTCACTAGTACATTTCAGCCTTTCTAGAAAGTGCATTTCTTCCTCTGCTTTTCTATCATTTTCTTAATTGTATATCAACTGACATTAGATAGATGGTGGAATCCTGAAATAGGTTTGGCATTCCTCAATGTTGCTATAACAAAGCAAACATGAAATGAGAGCTCATGCAAAATAAAGAAGACACAAACTAGTCCAGAAATATGGGAAGATGTAAGCGATCTTCTTTGGGAATCATAAATGAATTTTATTTTAAAAATCATTTTAAAATCTTAAAAAATAATTTACAAAAATAAGGTTTTAAAAACTGCCATTTTGTTATAAGCAAACCACTTAAATCATTGTCTTTCAAATTATAATATATTACTTTTGGGCAATAGTGTGTGTGTGTGTGTGTGTGTGTGTGTGTGTGTGTGAGATATCCCAAAACCTCAATATATGTGTATAATACATACATATATAACCCACATATATGTATAAAACCGTCAATAGTTAAACAGTAGTAACCAAAAAAAATTCATTTGTGAGTCAACCATTTAGAATCCAGAAGATGTCCTTGTATTAACCCTGTTGTAACTGGTTATTAGTTTCCAACTGATTTTTTTTAAAGGATACATGTGTACACAAATATAATTGTGCATAGATGCAGGAATGTGATTATGTTATCATACTATGTTTTAATAGTTTTTCTCCCCTTTCCTTTTCAGTACAGTATGAATCATACAGAAAAATATACGGTTCCTATGGATTCAGAAATGTGGAAAGCAAAGGTGTTTTAGAATACAGTGACAGCTCAGGGGAACTCACTATAGTTCAAATGTCCATGTTCCACCCTAAAGAGTTTTTATTTTAAGAAGTATACTACACAATTCTAATAATACGTGTCACACTGAGAAAAATCAATATAAAAGTTGAGTTTGGGCAGGGCGCGGTGTTTCACACTTATAATCCCAGCACTTTGGAAGGCCGAGGCAAGCGGATCACTAGGTCAGGAGATTGAGACCATCCTGGCCAACATGGTGAAACCCCGTCTCTACCAAAAAACAAACAAACAAACAAAAAATTAGCCGGGCATGGTGGCACGCGCCTGTAGTCCCAGCTACTCAGGAGGCTGAGGCAGAAGAATCACTTGAACTCGGGAGGCGGAGGTTGCAGTGAGCTGAGATCGCACCATTGCACTCCAGTCCGGGCGACAGTTCAAGAATCCATCTCAAAAAAAAAAGTTCAGTTTGATTTTCACAATGTTCACAGCAATGATGACGAAGACTCAAATGGTAATGCAGTGTTGCAGAGGCACATGTTTACATATAAAGATTATTTATACACAAGGTGTGCATTTGTAAACTAGGTGACAAACAAGCAACAGACAATATTCTATTGGCAATCCTCTCCAAATAACTAGAGAGTTAACAGCAAGAGTAATATATGGCAGTATTCTGAAGTTACCAGCTTTCTACAAAATGTTATAAGTCAAATATTGGACTCTGCTTTTAGCATATAAAGCATATATATTCTTCTAAGTAAAATCATATTCCTTTTTAAATATGACATGATATATTTTGGGTGAAATAGCAAAGTAGTATTTAATAAAGCTGTAATTATTGATTCTTTTAAGCTGTTAAAGGTCTAAATAGACCTCACTCCTCTATCGCACTCTTATTTCCTCCCAATAGTAAAATATGCCCAACTCTCATCTTTAGCACAACCAACTGACTACTTACCACTTTTCAGAATTCTGGGCAACACTGTCATCTGTTTCTACAATCTGAGTGTATCTACTCTACTAAAGCTAACTTTTTGTTAGGCAAAGTAAGTGGGAAAGGGTGTCTTAGGTGCTCCACTTGACTATGCCATTTAATTTCCTATTTGGAAGAATGAATTATATAGCTGAAGTCACTCATGCGAAAATCAATTCAACAAAGGTACACTAAGTGCTTTTTAGTATTATCCATCAATTTTACTTTATTTTTTATATTAAATGAGGTACTTACAATTAAGGGCTAATTTACCAGATAGCAAAATGCATACTACTCTCAAAACATCACTCTCTGCTCTAGAATATATTTATTCATATTCTCCAAACTTCCACTTTTATGTTTTGTTCCAACAGTAGGCACAGAGAGTACTGAACCTTCTAATCCAATTGCATTTTTTTTTTTTTTGGTGTTTTGCTAGTTGCTTAGATTACCAAATCTGATTTAAATTTTGAATATTTTTATAAAGTGCTAAAATCTAAGTTATATAACTTATTAATGATATGATCCCTCTACTCATTTACAATGCAATAGAGACAATAAGATATATTTTCATAAATGTTAGCAAGAGTTATGTAAATGATACTATTTTAGGTGTTCCCGTTACAATGTATTGCCTATCAGCTCCAAATTCCCTCTTCTTTGCTTTGTCACTAGTGGAGCTAAATCTTGTAAACCTTTCCTCTTCCGGCTGGCAAGACATTAAGATTGCCACTAGAGGAAGCCTGCACTGCAGGAAAAAAAAAAGCGGGGGGCTTCCCTTTCTGTTTTTTAAAAATTCTTATTCCTGCAATGTTTACCTGGCAAGTGGGAAACCCAGACACGTATGGACAGTTTCCCAGAAAGTTCTGCAGGCAGTGTGGTCACTCCCCGTCAAGGTCAACAACACCTTCAGGGACTGACTTCTAACAGCAGCAAAATAATTGACCTTTTCAAGTGCACACAGAGCTATTACCAAATCAAACTATATTTTGTGCCATAAAGTCTCTGTATATTGAAAGGAAATGAAATTTGATACAAAGTATATTATAATACCATAATGGAATTAAATCACAAATCAACAAAGTAAAGATATTTGCAAAATTCCCAAATGTTCAGACATTTTTCGTCGGCCGGGCGCAGTGGCTCAAGTCCGTAATCCCAGCACTTTGGGAGGCCAAGGCAGGCGGATTGCCAGGTCAGCAGATCGAGACCATCCTGGCTAACACTGTGAAACCCCGTCTCTACTAAAACTACAAAAAATTAACTGGGTGTAGTGGCGGGCGCCTGTAGTCCCAGCTACTCGGGAGGCTGAGGCGGGAGAATGGCGTGAACCCGGGAGACAGAGCTTGCAGTGAGCCAAGATCGCGCCACCACACTCCAGCCTGGGCGACAGAGCGAGACTCCGTCTCAAAATAAATAAATAAATAAAAATTTAAAAGTTCAGACATTTTTCTAAAATTTCTGAATAAGCTGATATCAAAGATGTTGAAAGAGGCATTTTTACATACGTTGAACAGAATGAAAATAAAACTACAACATTAGAAAATGTTGTTAGATACTTTCAACTTTATCAGTAATTAGTTGTTGGCCTATCTGAGGAAGCCATTTAAACTCCCAATGCCTTCATTTACTTGATTATGAAATTAGTTGGCTGAGTTTGGGTCTCTTCCAGCTTTTAGTTTTTAATGAATTTATAATAACAGAGCATTAACTCTGAAAATACAATCTCAAGAAGATTTCATTAGTAATAATATTGGAGAAAATTTATGATGCATATATAATGTTAATTTTCTTGTAAAGTATTAATTGAAAAGCAGTGTTTGTCTGGATTTGCAGTTCTTACTTCTCAAAATTTAAACCTCATAGTGCTGGCAGACTAACAAAATAATTAGTGTCGGCCGGGCGCGGTGGCTCAAGCCTGTAATCCCAGCACTTTGGGAGGCCGAGACGGGCGGATCACGAGGTCAGGAGATCGAGACCATCCTGGCTAACACGGTGAAACCCCGTCTCTACTAAAAAAAAAATACAAAAAACTAGCCGGGCGAGGTGGCGGGCGCCTGTAGTCCCAGCTACTCGGGAGGCTGAGGCAGGAGAATGGCGGGAACCCGGAAGGCGGAGCTTGCAGTGAGCTGAGATCCGGCCACAGCACTCCAGCCTGGGCGACAGTGCGAGACTCTGTCTCAAAAAAAAATAAATAAATAAAAAAATAATTAGTGTCACATAACTCAGGGGCATTAGTGAAATCACTAACTGTGTAATGTCTTTTGCATTTCTACATTGAGAAAAATGTGTCCAAATATTTTATTGTGTTTTTTGCCACTTCATTGTCATGAATAGAAACTTATGATTTCATAATAGATTAGCTTATTTTGTCCTGTTTGATAAATTAGTTCAAAATTATACTTTATGTTCTAAAAAAAGAAAAACTACAGCACAGATTTATCATTAGCTCTGGTTAAAATTTAACTGCAATATAACAAAATGAAATGTTGCTTAATAAATTATTCATTGAAAGGGAGTTTATTTTAAAAACCTATTTTTGAGGACTCGGTTCTGTTCCATTGGTCTATATCTCTGTTTTGGTACCAGTACCATGCTGTTTTGGTTACTGTAGCCTTGTAGTAGAGTTTGAAGTCAGGTAGCGTGATGCCTCCAGCTTTGTTCTTTTGACTTAGGATTGTCTTGGAGATGCGGGCTCTTTTTTGGTTCCATATGAACTTTAAAGCAGTTTTTTCCAATTCTGTGAAGAAACTCATTGGTAGCTTGATGGGGATGGCATTGAATCTATAAATTACCTTGGGCAGTATGGCCATTTTCACGATATTGATTCTTCCTATCCATGAGCATGGTATGTTCTTCCATTTGTTTGTGTCCTCTTTTATTTCACTGAGCAGTGGTTTGTAGTTCTCCTTGAAGAGGTCCTTTACATCCCTTGTAAGTTGGATTCCTAGGTATTTTATTCTCTTTGAAGCTATTGTGAATAGGAGTTCATTCATGATTTGGCTCTCTGTTTGTCTGTTACTGGTGTATAAGAATGCTTGTGATTGTTGCACATCGATTTTGTATCCTGAGACTTTGCTGAAGTTGTTTATCAGCTTAAGGAGATTTTGGGCTGAGACAATGGGGTTTTCTAAATATACAATCATGTCATCTGCAAACAGGGACAATTTGACTTCTTCTTTTCCTAACTGAATACCCTTGATTTCTTTCTCTTGCCTGATTGCCCTAGCCAGAACTTCCAACACTATGTTGAATGGAGTGGTGAGAGAGGGCATCCCTGTCTTGTGCCAGTTCAAAGGGAATGCTTCCAGTTTTTGCCCATTCAGTATGATATTGGCTGTGCGTTTGTCATAAATAGCTCTTATTATTTTGAGATACGTTCCATCAATACCAAATTTATTGAGCGTTTTTAGCATGAAGGGCTGTTGAATTTTGTCAAAGGCCTTTTCTGCATCTGTTGAGATATTCATGTGGTTTTAGTCTTTGGTTCTGTTTTATATCCTGGATTACATTTATTGATTCGCGTATGTTGAACCAGCCTTGCATCCCAGGGATGAAGCCCATTTGATCATGGTGGATAAGCTTTTTGAGGTGCTGCTGGATTCGGTTTGCCAGTATTTTCTTGAGGATTTTTGCATTGATGTTCATCAGGGATATTCATCTAAAATTCTCTTTTTTTGTTGTGTCTCTCCCAAGCTTTGGTATCAGGATGATGTTGGCATCGTAAAATGAGTTAGGGAGGATTTCCTCTTTTTCTATTGATTGGAATAATTTCAGAAGGAATGGTATCAGCTCCTCCTTGTACCTCTGGTAGAATTCGGCTGTGAATCCGTCTGGTCCTGGACTTTTTTTGGTTGGTAGGCTATTAATTATTGCCTCAATTTCAGATCCTGCTATTGGTCTATTCAGGGATTCAACTTCTTCCTGGTTTAGTCTTGGAAGAGTGTAAGTGTCCAGGAAATTATCCATTTCTTCCAGGTTTTCTAATTTATTTGCATAGAGCTGTTTATAGTATTCTCTGATGGTAGTTTGTATTTCTGTGGGGTCAGTGGTGATATTCTCTTTATTTTATTTTATTTTTTTTCATCTATTTGATTCTTCTCTCTTTTCTTCTTTATTAGTCTTGCTAACGGTCTATCAATTTTGTTGATCTTTTCAAAAAACCAACTCCTGGATTCATTGATTTTTTGGAGGTTTTTTTGTGTCTCTATCTCCTTCAGTTCTGTTCTGATCTTAGTTATTTCTTGCCTTTTGCTAGCTGTTGAATGTGTTTGCTCTTGCTTCTCTAGTTCCTTTAATTGTGATGTTAGGGTGTCAATTTTAGATCTTTCTTGCTTTCTGTTGTGGGCATTTAGTGCTATAAATTTCCCTCTACACACAGCTTTAAATGTGTCCCAGAGATTCTGGTATGTTGTATCTTAGTTCTCATCGGTGTCAAAGAACATCTTCATTTCTGCCTTCATTTCGTTATGTACCAAGTAGTCATTCAGGAGCAGGTTGTTCAGTTTCCATGTAGTTGAGCAGTTTTGATTGAGTTTCTTAGTCCTGAGTTCTAGTTTGATTGCACTGTGGTCTGAGAGACAGTTTGTTATAATTTCTGTTCTTTTACATTTGCTGAGGAGTGCTTTACTTCCAACTATGTGGTCACTTTTAGAATAAGTGTGATGTGGTGCTGGGAAGAATGTATATTCTGTTGATTTGGGGTGGAGAGTTCTGTAGATGTCTATTAGATTCATTTGGTGTAGAGTTGAGTTCAATTCCTGGATATCCTTGTTAACTTTCTGTCTCATTGATCTGTCTAATGTTGACTGTGGGGTATTAAAGTCTCCCATTATTATTGTCTGGGAGTCTAAGTCTTTTGTAAGTCTCTAAGGACTTGCTTTATGAATCTGGGTGCTCCTGTATTGGGTGCATTTATATTTAGGATAGTTAGCTCTTCCTGATGAATTGATCCCTTTACCATTATGTAATGGCCTTATTTGTCTCTTTTGATCTTTGATGGTTTAAAGTCTGTTTTATCAGAGACTAGAATTGCAACCCCTGCTTTTATTTTGTTTTCCATTTGCTTGGTAGATCTTCCTCCATCCCTTTATTTTGAGCCTCTGTGTGTCTCTGCATGTGAGATGGGTCTCCTTAATACAGCAAACTGATGGGTTTTGACTCTTTATCCAATTTGCCAGTCTGTGTCTTTTAATTGGACCATTTAGTATGTTTACATTTAAGGTTAGTATTGTTATATGTGAACTTGATCCTGTCGTTATGATATTAGCTGGGTATTTTGCTGGTCCACTCCAGACCCTCTTTGCCTGGGTATCAGCAGCGGAGGCTGCAGAAGATAGAATATTGCTGAACAGCGAGTGTTGCTGTCTGATTCTTGTTCTGGAAGCTTCATCTCAGGGGTGTACCCCACCGTGTGAGGTGTGAGGTATCGGTCTGCACCGAGTGGAGGATATCTCCAGTTAGGCTACTTAGGGGTCAGGGACCCACTTGAGCAGCCAGTCTGTCCATTCTCAGATCTTACCTCTGTGCTGGGAGATCCACTGCTCTCTTCAAAGCTGTCAGACAGGGTCATTTACCTCTGCCGAGGTTTCTGCTGCTTTTTTTTTAGTTATGCCCTGTCCCCAGAGGAGGAGTCTACAGAGGCAGGCAGACCTCCTTGAGCTGTGGTAGGCTCCACCCAATTCCAGCTTCCTGGCAGCTTTGTTTACCTACTTAAGCCTCAGCAATGGTGGGTGCCCCTCCCCAGCCTCGCTGCTGCCTTGCAGTTAGATGTCAGAGTGCTGTCCTAGCAATGAGGGAGGCTCCATGGATGTGGGATCCTTCTGGCCAGGTGTGGGGTATAATCTCCTGGTGTGCTGTTTGCTAAGACCCTTGGTAAAGCGCAGTATTAGGGTGGGAATTACCCGATTTTCCAGGTGTTGTGTGTCTCAGTTTCCCTTGGCTAGGAAAAGCAATTCCCTTCCCCCTTGTGCTTCCCAGGTGAGGTGATGCCTTGCCCTGCTTCAGCTCTTGCTGGTCAGGCTGCACCCGCTGACCAGCAGGGACTGTCTGACATGCTCCAGTGAGATGAACCCGGTACCTCAGTTGAAAATGCAGAAATCACCCATCTTCTCTGTCCCTCATGCTGGGAGCTGGAGCCTGGAGCTGTTCAGGTCATTTTTTTTTTTTCAGCACTTTGAATATATAATCTGTCTCCCTCCTGGCCTGCAAGGTTTCTGCTGAGAAATTGGCTGATAGTCTTATTGTGAGCTCTTTTGTATGTCACTAGTTTCCTCTTACTTATTGCTTTCCAAATATTCTCAGTTATTCAGTTGGTATAACTTGATTATAGGGTGTCTTGGTATAGAGTTTTCAAATTTATTTTATTTGGGGTAATTTGCACTTCTTGGATGCAGATGTCCATTTCTCTTTTCAGATTTGTGAGTTTTTTTACATTGTTTCTATAAACAATCTTTCTGAAACTTTCTGTCACTCTTCTCCTTCTGAGGTCCTCCTAATGCCTATATTGGTTCTCTTCATGATGTCCCATTGTTATTTAGACTTTCTTAACTCTTTTTATTTTTTACTTTTGTTTCTCTGACTGGGTAATTTTAGACGACTTGTTTTTAAGTTCATTGATTCATTCTTCTTCTTGATCAAGTCTATTGCTGAACCCCTTGAACGAATTTTTTATTCAGTTATTGTTTTCTTAAGCTCCAGAATTTGTTTCTTTTTATAGTCTCTATCTCTTTGCTGATATTTTCATTTTGCTTACATATAATTTTCCTGATTTTATTTATTTGTTTATTTGTGTTCTCTTATAACTTACTGAACTCCTTTCAGATGATTATTTTAAATTCTTTGCCAGGTAAGAGATCTCCATTTCTTTAGTGTCAGTTACTGAAGATTTATTTTATTCATTTTATTATGTCATGTTTTCCTCAGTCTTTGTGTTTATTGGAATTTTGCATTGGTATTTTTGCATTTGAAGATACAGCCACTTCTAGTCATTATGAACTGACTTCTAGAGGGAAGGACCTTCAATGCCCAGCCTTACAAGAGATTTTGGAAGTCTTTTAAACCTTTTCTTTGGACTCATGTGTGACTTAATTAAAGAGATTTATTGGTCTCTCTCTCTCTCTCTCTCTTTTGCCCATAGTCTCTTGTTCTCACTGGTTTCTGACTGCTCTTCCTTGTGCTAGGACACTGAAAGTATGCTATACTCCTCTCCCAATTCACTCACTGTCTCCCAAATTCACAGAACCATACCAGCTTCAACCAGCTACCTGCACCTTCCCTTTATTCTTAACTACTCATAGGCATCCAAAATATGCAGGTTTCATCAGGGCTCTGGGTAAGGTGAAACATAAACTGGACTCTCAGATAGCACTCTGAAAGGCCAGGGACACTGGATGTATGCTCCTGCCTTTCATTTCGCTCTGAGGGAGAAGTCATACACTGAGGTGCTCTGTCTTGGTATGAGCTGTGCTGTCCTGAGGGAGGGACTAATTCTGGTAAAGTAAACTTGTTGCAATATAGGCTACTTAATATGAGTATGTTAAAATATATTTTCATGTTTTTATTAACTTCCTCTTAAGTAATATTTTCATTGTAATTTCATTTTTTAAGAGAGATGCCATGATGTAATATAGTGGCAGATGTTGGAGTGAGGGAAAACTACTTGAGGTCTAATCTCAGCTCTATTACTCATTAGCCCTGAGGCCTTGGACTACTCACTTAACTTCCTAAAGGTTTAGTTTAGTTGTTTATAACACGGGAATAAGAGTAGCTACCTTGCAAGGTGGCTGTGGCAATTAGAGATAATATACATATCTGATCAGTGCCTAATACATCAATATGTAATACTTTAAGTGATATAACTAAAGATGCAGCTGAAAACTGAAGATAATAAGTGAAATCCATCATTTCTCTACACATTATACAATTCCACTAGGGATTTCCCAAGTGTGACACTGCAATTTATACCACCACTTTTATGCATTTCTAATGCATTTTTATGCATTTCTGATGCCAGGATGGATTAACTTAAATGGCAGTTAATTATTAAAGTCATTCAAGAGCCAAAATATATTATAAACAATAGTAATTATTTAGTTTAATATTTTTATAGAGTCTAAACTTTAAAAGGTATCAGTATTTTAAAATGTTTTAAAATGAATAGAGATAGTTGGCACAGAATATTCATTGCAGAAAATATCTAATCTATTCAAACACAATTTTTTAAAAAGCACAGAATTATTCTAATTTAAAAGTTCCAGATTTTATGCACATTCTTAATATAAGTTGGGCACTTATGTAAGTTTTGTGAGTCACAGATTTCTCTAACAGCTAACCAACTGGTTGGCCATGAGTGAACAGCACATGTCAAATCTCCCTGTCTCCAAGTAGGTTCCCCCTAAAATGTTAATTTCTTTCTAGCTATGTTAGCACCAGCAATATTAATTTTTGATAGCCTATGTTAAATTTTAAAAGAAGTCTTATTGAGCTTTGTGAAAAAGGAATATACCAAATAGCATATAAACCTTCAATTCACAAACTGCTGTTTTGTAAGTAATAATGATTCCCAGCACTTATAAAGAAATTTGTAAAGTTTGAAAGTGTTTTTATTTTTTTAAAGTCTTTTCTCACTTGGGTTTTATCAAGACTCTTACAGGTGTAAATGACAGAAATGTTCCGTAGGATTTTGAGGGAAAAAATACACAGAGCTTCACTGGAAATAGAATCATTATGTATGTTTCTGTGTGTGTACATTGATGTGTATATGTATAATATTGTCCTGTCCTCTCTAAAATATCAATCCTCTTTATATTTGAGGAAAGAATATTTTCCCTGTCCTCTCCTCATTGCTTTGTAGGGACAGAGACTGAGGTATTGATATTCTTTCACTTGCTGCGCACTGGTCTTGTGGAGGCAGTCAGCTGGAGAAGTTTGTCTGCTATGTAGAGCTAAGTTTCTCTTGTGTAGACTAGACTGATTCAAAGTCTAGACTGACGGAGTAGTTAGCAGATTAAAACCATTTCTTTATTATAAACTTTGTCAGTATTAGAAGTGATAGTTTGGTCCATACACCCAAATTTCATGTACATCTATGAACTGGTTATGTACTTGTTTGGTGATAAATGACATCTTTTCCCCAGTCAATCCTCAGAACTAGTACTACTACAAAAAAGGGTTCTGACTACCCATGTTCCTACAGCAAACAGGGCATTCAAAATGTGAATCTGTAACTTCAGATACAAAGTCCAGAGCTCTTTCCAAAATATTATGTGATCTATATATAGTATCCTTTTTGTTCATAAATATACCATTTAGCCTGGAAACTTTATTTGTTGGGCCACTGTTTTACTAGGTTTGTGATTTATGGGATTCTCTAATCCCCAATATCCTCATTTCTAAAGTAGAGATATAATACCTTCATCTCTAGGTTGTTGCAATGCCTGTGTGTGTATGTGTGTGTGTGTATAATTTATAATATCAAATATATGGCATTATTCTGTTCCTGAGATGGAGTAGATACTTCAGAAATGTCTCTTTCATTTTTATTTGTAATAATTGTACTGTAAAAAATTCATTTAAACCTTAAAATCAGCTATTAAAATATGTTTGTAGGGTCATTGCTACTGGAATAATACAGGTTGCCAATGTAAATCTTTGTAAAACAAAAAGACTTCTCATGATCGATTATACAAGATCATGTAATTTACTTAATCACTTATCTTCCAATACAAAAGTACTGTATTCTACACTTAAAATTTCAATATATTACATTGAATAAGCATTATGCTATCACCTTTAAATGATAGGGTTAAACTTTCCTCTAGTAGTTACTGTTTAAACAATAAATTGGAACTTGGAAAGAAAATATTTTAAGTCATACTTTCATAAAATGATTTACTAACAGATGGAAATCTTTTTGATGAATGTAGGAGGAGGGGTTTTAGAGAAGTTAGATTAAGAGACAGATTGCAAATAAGAGAGGGAAAAAGGTACTAGAAACGAATTAAGCCCAATTGTTCCCTCCTTTCTACCTCCATGCCATTTGCAGTTTTTCCTATTGACAGAGCAGAGTACATTTCCTTACCTCTTTTTCATAATTTTGGTCATGTAATTTGCTCTGAGCAATCCAATGTGATTCAAGCGAAAATGTGTCAGTTCTGAGCCTAAATGTTAAGCATATTTCTGCTTGTCCTTTGTGCCTCTGCAATCCACTTGAAAAAAATTACAGATCACTGCTCAGTGGTTGAAGAAGAATGACAAAGACATGGAGCATGGTCACTCCAGCCTACACAGAGATACAGACGAAGCAGAGCCACCTAGCCCAGCACAACCTGGATCCACCAAACACTGCCTGACCTGCAGATCTGAAAGGATAAATGATTACTGTTTAAACCATGGAGTCTGGAGGTGTTTTACTACACAGCATTATTGTGACAATTGCTAAAAACAAAATGACATGTTACCAAAAACCATCAAAGGAAGATTTTAAATCTATGAAAAAATAGATTGAAAAAGAGGTTTCAGAGATAGGCAAGGTATAGTTAGTATGGGAGGAAATTTAATTTGCTATATGAAGCTGTCAAATGGAAATGAAACATTATATTTTACTCATTTATTTCCTGTTTGTGGTGCTGATTTTTAGCAGCATAATTAATTATGTGATTTTTTTTCAAACATGAATGGCTATTTCAGTTTTATAATAGAAAATAAAACTTTCACATTCTAAAAGTTACTGATGATGTAGACTTAGTTATAAATAATATAAATATTGATGAAAAGGTAAAAAGAAATTAATCTATCAGTCTATTTTGTAGTTTAATGATGTTAAAATGTTATTGTCACCTATACCCTTCTGCATTTCCAACAGCTGGATTTAAAGAGCTATCAGTTAAAGTGCTCTACTTACCTAGGTATATTAAAGTTATTTAATATAGCTTTAGCATTTGTAGTAAATATAATTGTTATATTTGTTCAGATATTTTCATGATATATGCATGTCTGAAAATGCCTGGCAATAAGTATTCTCTCTAAATATTTATTGTATATTATTATCATGTGTAAATCTATTATCTACCTTCATTCAGAAAAAATAAGAAAAAGCAGTTAAGATGACAAGAAGACCTTAGGGATATTACAGCAACACAGTATTCTAGATTTTTCTCCATAGTTCTCTACAACAATAAAGAAAGTAAAGCACATGAATTCTCAAGATAAGAATGCAATTTGTTCAACTCTAAGGGTTAAGTCTTGATTTTTAAAATTCAGAGTGTGGCTCAAAATGATCATATCAGTTGGTAATGGATTAGGTATCATTAAATGACCTGAAACCGAGATGGGTGACTTACTACTGTATCAGTCAAAGTCTCAGCAGGAATAATAACTTAACCCGATAGCTTAAATAAAAAGACTTCCAGGCTGAAACTAATTACTGAAGGTTACTGAAGGTCAAATGCAACTGATCAAGTCATTGAGCTACCCAGAGACTAGCAATAGCAGCAATCTTCTGGTAGTTAAGAGACCAGCAGAGAAAGTAGTCTTTCCAGAAACCAGGGAAAGCAGGAGCTGTCCAGCAGAGAAGTAGGATTAGAGGAATGCAGCTGTAGCCAGAGTAACTGCACCAGAGAAGGGAGAGAATAGTAGGAAATGCTCTGAGCTCTCTCTTCTCCCACTCTCTTGCCTCTGGCTACTATCAGTGGAACCCACCTAGAAGCCAGGCTGGAAGACAACCCAAGTGATGCAATCCAGAGGAGTCAGCTTCCTGTGTCACAGAAGGTACAGAGAAGTGGGGAATTAATACTGGGGATGAAAGAGGTTATACAAATTGAGAAGAAGCAACATAATAAACTAGTTAGAATACCCACAAGAATCAGGAGTTAGTATTGGGTTTTGACTTAAATTAGAAAGAATTTTTCTTCATCTTTCTTCCTCCTTCCTTTCTTATCCATTTATTTATATTGTTTGTTTACTGAAGACCTACTATGTGCAAGTTGTTAGACTTCTATCTCATGCCAATGGACACACTGCTTGAGCAGAGGAAGCTTTGGATTTGTTTAACATAAGCATGAAAAATGACCCTATTACATGCAATATCTGTACACAGGGATTATTCAATCAACAAACATTTATTTGAATTTCATTGGGTCTTATGGGATTTATTTATATATATATATATTTGAAAACAATGTATATATCATGTCTATATTAAAACAATAAAATTTAAAAACACTGGTCCCTGGCATTATATTGTTTATAATCTACATAACATCCTTTTAGTGTGTGTATAAATGCAATTTTATTAGAGAATAAGATAATATGATTTGAAAGAAAATTATATTTATGAGACTACAAAAACCATTCATCCATCTATTTTACCAAAATGCTGCAAGAAATGAGTCAGTATATTGTGGAGCCATTTCCAGGATTGAATAACACCATGAATGGTTGTTTTGATATAAAGGCTATAAAAATTATTCTTAAGGTTTTGGTAAATTAGTCTGGGATATCTTTTCTTAAGTGACTTTTTCTCAGTTTTAGTTGAACTAGACTTGCAAAATTAGTAATATGATTAAGTCAAGGCCATTCATCTCTCAAACATTGTTAATTGTTAAAAATGGTGTAGTATTGTGTTGGAAGGCACAGAATTGCCATCTTCCACTCTGGGCATTTAAACTTTAGGTTTTCCGAGATACCATCTGAAGAGTTTGCTTTTGTTTAGTCATGGCTGCCATCTGATCTGTTTTCTGGACATGTTGCCCACTTAATTTTAAGTTTATGTACTCATTTTACTAAGTGTCTGATTTGCTTTTGGAGGCTGGAACTCATGATTTTTATGTCTATAATCACTGCATGATGGTTGAATGTTAAAAGTCTTTGAAAAAAAATCACATGGGTAAAATATTTATAAAAGCTGAAAGGTTTCTTGTTAATCACAGCATTATTTTCAAATGTTAACCCACCATATACAAAACTTAAACACAGATAAAAATAATATATTGAAGTGGAACACTGCTGAATTTAAACTGGTTTGATTAAAAATAAAAAAATGTAAATGGTATGATGATGTTAGTATAATAAACATCATACAGAATGTAAAATATTTTACACAATTCTAGATGTTATATAATTCAGACAACCTTGCAGCTACTATGGACATAAACTTCACATCATCAACTTAATACTTAAGGATAAATTTAAAATTTATATTTAATAACAATAATTTTTAAAAATAATATTTAAAAATCATCTTCATTTATATAATTTGTATTCTTTTCATCAACTTTTCTTTTAGGAGGATGTATCCCATAATGCCTAACACAGCACATTCTTTATGGTTTATACTGAACCTGTACAGGCTTGAACTTTAGAGTCATTTGACTTTGAGTGAAATGATTTTTCTTAGGCTCTCAGTCAGAGTCCATTTCTGACCTACTCCCATCAGGAAGCTATTTTAGTTTCCGTTTAAAGTAAAGTAAGCGGAGTATAAATAACTTTTTAATTGCCTTACATGATTGCCAAGATGCTCACAGTAGATTAGAATAAAGGAAAACCTGAGAGCCTTCAAAATCCTGAGAAAACAAGGTTGCAGAATGACACAGATTTACTCTGTAGAGTGAGTTCTTGAGAGTTCAGAAGCACTATAAGCATGATATAAACAGTTTGTTCAAATATCTCCAATGTTGTTATATGTTATGGCTAAACTATTGAATAAACGTAAAGAAAAAAATACCTGTCATTGTTGTAAATATTGCACTCCCCAAGGGTCAATAAATGCTTGTTGAATAATTAGATAACCTTTTTTAACTTCAAAGAAAAATCACTAGGTGAATGAATACAACAAGAAAAGTATTGAAGTTTTCTTGAAACGATATTATCTCAGTATTGATGTCTAGTATTTCTTTTCCTCTTTAGCATTTATCATTTCCTTCTCAAGATTAGCACTTGTATATGTAGGCATGTTTGGGTTCATAACAGTGCTCAATAAGAAAATTTATCATTGGAAATTGGCCACAGAATCTCACAGAATTAAATTTTACCTTTCAATGTAGTTTTGTTGTTGTATGAACTACTTAAGTCTTTTTGAACCTGAAATACATTTGGTCTTAATGGCCTCTTTCCTTTGATACTTGCATATTGTTCCATTGTATAATTGCCTTAAATCCTTGATAAGATAGGGTGATGGTACTAATAATTCTGTTAAAGGAACAAAATGCTTTCCCAATGACAAGAACAATCAAATATCCAACTCCTTTAATGAAGAATCAACATATACATTTTCACTTTACAAGGTACAGGCTGCAATTCTGAAGTATTAATTTTTCAATTAGGTGAAACTTATCTGAATAGAGATCAAATGTTGTTTTCTGTATTACTTATACAAATTTAAAATGGTGTTCATTTTATTTATTAGAAAGAAATTGTATGTCAAATAAGTTTTTAGAAATTTTTATTGCTAATCTCCTAGGCAAAATGAATCTTGATGGTTCCTATAATATAATGGAAACATCTACAATTTTGGCATCTAACTCTTCTGTGTAGATATTTTTCCATGTTTTTTAGAGCTTTTATCTTCTAATTTATTCTTCTCAAACCACAACCAACACTGTCCCAACTGTGCTTGGAACTTGCACAAATTAACTAGGATTTCAAGTAAAGAGTTGTGAGATGTCTGCACTATTCATTGATCTCTACATGTAAAAGTGGATATTATAACATTTTGACTGTAACAATGGAAGATTCAGTTTGCCAGTTAAACTTTTATTTTAAGTGACACGTGGAAAGGAGTCATCTTTTCGTATAGCAATACTCATTTTGTAAGTAAATTGCATGATTTCTTTTTACTAATAAGTCTTATTATTTTATAAGCTACTCCCTCCTTTTCCAAAAAGGTCATTCTAGAAATGAAAAACTAAACACAGAACAATGGAGTGCTTTTAAAAACTAGTAGTGCTTAACTTGCACTTAACCACAGTGAGTAGTTATGGCTATTTTTCAAATTGCCAAGATTTGTAGATGGCACTTTTACCTGGTAGGAAAAACATAGTGATGTAAACAAGATGCTCCTGCATTGTTAGCAGATAAACTTAACTTAAAGGCTTTTCTTGTCTTCGCAATACATCACAGTAGGGTTCTTTTTGTGTATTAGTTTTCCCCTGGATATTTGATTTTGGAATAAAGTGATTTTTCCTTTATGGAGGAAAATTTACCAAGCAAGTAGAAAGCAGAAAAAAGCAGGGGTTACACTCCAAGTTTCTGACAAAATAGACTTTGAACCAACAAAAATAGAAAGACAAAGAGGAGCATTACATATTGGAAAAGGGATCAATTCTACAAGAAGAGCTAACAATTTTAAATATATATGCACCCAATACAGGAGCACCCAGATTCATAAAACAAGTTCTTAGAGACTACAAAGAGACTTGGACTCCCACACAATAATAGTGGGAGACTTTAACACCCCACTGTCAATATGAGGCAGATCATCGAGACAGAAAATTAACAAGGATATTCAGGACTTGAACTCATCTCTGCATCAAGTGGATCTGACAAATATCTACAGAACTCTCCACCTCAAAACAACAGAATATACATTCTTCTCAGTGCCACATGGCACTCACCCTAAAATCAACCACATAATTGGAAGTAAAACACTCCTTGGCAAATGCAAAAGAACTGAAATCATAATAGACAGTCTCTCATACAACAGTGGAATCAAATTGGAACTCAAGATTAAGAAACTCACTCAAAACCACAGAACTACATGGAAATTGAATAACCTATTCCTGAATGACTACTGGGCAAGTAATGAAATTAAGGCAGAAATCAAGAAGTTCTTTGAAACCCATGAGAACAAAGAGACAATGTATCAGAATCTCTGGGATGAAGCTAAAGCAGTGTTAAGAGAGAAACTTATAACACTAAATGCCTACATCAGAAAGCTAGAAAGATGTTAAATTGATACCCTAATATCACAGCTAAAAGAACTAGAGAAGCAGGAGCTAACAAATCCAAAAGCTAGCAGAAGACAAGAAATAACTAAGATCAGAGCAGAACTGAAGGACATAGAGACATGAAAAACCCTTCAAAATTCAATGAATCCAGGATCTGGTTTTTTTTTTTTTTTGAAAAATTAATAAAATAGATAGACCACTAGCTAGACTAATAAAGAAGAAATGAGGAAAGAATCAAATAGATACAATAAAACGTGATAAAGGGGCTATCACCATTGACTTCACAGAAATACAAACAACCATCAGAGAATACTATAAATACCTCTACAAAAATAAACTAGAAAATCTAGAAGAAAATGATTAAATTCCAGGACACATACAACCTACTAAGACTAACCCAGGAAGTAGCCAAATCCCCGAATAGACCAATAACAAGTTCTAAAATTGAAGCAGTAATAAAAGCCTACCAACAAAAAAAATCCCAGGACCAGATGAATTTACAGCCAAATTCTACCAGAGGTACAAAGAGGAGATGGTGGACTATTTCTTCTGAAAATATTCCAAACAATTACAAAGGAGGGAATCCTCCCTAACTCATTTTATGAGGCCTGCATCAACCTAATATCAAAACCTGGCAGAGATACAATAACAACAAGAAAACTTCAGGTCAATATCTCTGACGACATCAATGCAAAAATCCTCAATAAAATACTGGCAAACAAAATCCAGCAGCATATCAAAAAATATATCCATCACGATCAAGTCAGCTTTATCACCAAGATGCAAGACTGGTTCAACATGCACAAAATAATAATGTAATTCATCACATAAACAGAAATAAAGACAAAAACCACCTGATTATCTCAATAGATGCAGAAAAGACCTTTGATAAAATCCAACAAGCCTTCATGTTAAAAACACTCAATAAACTAAGTATTGATGGAACATATCTCAAAATAATAAGAGCCATTTATGACAGACCCACAGCCAACATCATACTGAATGGGCAAAGCTGGAAGCATTTTCCTTGAAAACTGGCACAAGACAAGGATATCCTCTCTCACCACTTTTATTCAACATAGTATTAGAAGTTCTGGCCAGGGCAGTCAGACAACAGAAAGAAATAAAGTGTATTCAAATAGGAAGAGAGAAAGTAAAATTATCTGTTTGCAGACGACATGATTCAATATTTAGAAAACCCCATTATCTCAGCCCCAAAACCCCTTAAGCTGATAAGCAAATTCAGCAAAGTCTCAGGATACAAAAATCAATGTGCAAAAATCACAAGCATTCCTATGCACCAGCAACAGACAAGCAAAGTGCAAAATCATGAGTGAACTTCCATTCACAATTGCTACAAGAAGAATAAAATACCTAGGAATAGAGCTAACAAAGGATGTCTAGGACCTCTTCAAGGAGAACTAGAAACCACTGCTCAAGGAAATAAGAGAGGACACAACAAATGGAAAAACATTTTATCCTCATGGATAGGAAGAATCAATATCATGAAAATGGACATACTGCCCAAAGTAATGTATAGATTCAATGCTATTTCCATCAAACTACCATCAACATCCTTCACAGAATTAGAAAAAACTACTTTAAAGTTCATATGGAATCAAAGAAGACCCCATATAGCCAAGACAATCCTAAGCAAAAGAACAAAGCTGGAGACATTACACTACCTGACTTCAAACAATACTGCAAGGCTACAGTAACCAAAACAGCATGGTTCTGGTACCAAAACAGACATATAGACCAATTCTATCAGGATAGAAATTATTCTATCAGAACAGAGACCTCAGAAATAACATGACACATCTACAACCATCTGATCTTTAACAAACCTGACAAAAACAAGCAATGAAGAAAGGATCTCCTATTCAATAAATGGTGCTGGGAAAACTGGCTAGCCATATGCATTGAAACTGAACCCCTTCCTCACACCTTATACAAAAATTAACTAAAGATGAGTTAAAGACTTAAATGTAAAACACAAAACCATAAAAACACTAGAAGAAAACCTATGTAATACCATTCAGGATATAGGCATGGGCAAAGACTTCATGACGAAAATGCCAAAAGCAACTGCAACCACAGCCAAAATTGACAAGTGAGATCTAATTAAAGCGCTTTGGCATAACAAATGAAGCTATGATCAGAGTGAACAGGCAACCTATGGAAAGGGAGAAAATTTTTACTATCTATCCATCTGACAAAAGTCTAATATCTAGAATCTACAAGGAACTTAAACAAATTTACAAGAAAAAAAAACCAAACAACCCCATTTAAAAATGGGCAAAGGACATGAACAGACATTTCTCAAAATAAGGCATCTGGCCAGGTGCAGTGGCTCACACCTGTAATCCCAGCACTTTGGGAGGCTGAGGTGGGTGGATCACCTGAGGTCAGGAGTTTGAGACCAGCCTGGCCAACACGGCGAAATGGTGTCTCTAATAAAAATACAAAAATTAGCTGGTTATGGTGGTAGGCACCTGTAATCTCAGCTACTTGGGAGGCTGAGGCAGGAGAATCGCTTGAATACGGGAGGCAGATGTTGCAGTGAGCCAAGATTGCACCACTACACTCCAGCTTGGGTGACAGAGTGATACTCTGTCTTGAAAAATAATAATAGTAATAAAAGAAGGCATTTATGCAGCCAACAAACATGAAAAAGAGCTTAACATCACTGATCATTAGAGAAATGCAAATCAAAACCACAATGAGATACCATCTCATGACAGTCAGAATGGCAATTATTATAAAGTCAAGCAACAACACATCCTGGCAAGTCTGTGGAGAAATAGGAATGCTTTTACACTGTTGGTGGGAATGTAAATTAGTTCAACCATTGTGGAAGACAGTGTGGCAATTCCTCAAAGATCTAGAGCCAGAAATACCATTTGACCCAGCAATCTCATTACTGAGTATATACCCAAAGGAATATAAATTATTCTCTTATATAGATACATGCATGCATATGCTCATTGCAGCATTATTTACAGTGGCAAAGACATGGAATCAACCCAAATGCCCATCAATGATTGATAGATGTAGAAAATGTGGTACATATACACCATGGAATACTATGCAACCGTAAAAAGGAATGAAATCATGTCCTTTGCAGCTACGTGAATGGAGCTGGAAGCCATTATCCTCGGCAAACTAATACAGGAACAGAAAACCAAACACCACATATTCTCACTTATAAGTGGGAGTTGAACAATGAGAACATATGGACACGGGGAGGGGAACAACACATACTGGGACCTGTCAGTGGGGCCAGGAGAGGGAGAGCATGAGGATAAATAGTTAATGCATGCGGGGTTAATACCTACGTGATGAGTTGAGAGGTACAGTAAACCAACACTGTACACGTTTACCTATGTAACAAACCTGCACATTATGTACTTGTATCCCAGAACTTAAAATTAAACTTAATTAAATTGAAAAAGCCCTCCCCATCAGATGTGTCACATCTATTAACTCGATTGTGAATTATATTTGTTATATAGAGATGAAGCTAGTAGACAGGAAACAGCATTCAGTGATGACTCCAATCCATCCAACAGTGCAGCAGAGAAAAAGATATGTTTAGGTTCTTTACATATATTCTTTCAAGTTTATAAATGAACACAGGAAATGATTTTGTAATGTGAAATGCATTGAAGTAATGCTTGAGAAACCTAGATTGAGAATAGCTGCACTTCAACTTAATGTATAAGTCTAGAGGATTTGAAGGTACACAGTGAAAAAGAAAATCACTTTCCTGATATACTCAGAACAGAAACTTACCCATATTGTACTTGGCTTCAAGTGGTGATCTGCTGCTTAAATGAAAACATAAATTCTATGCTAAATGTGAATTTACCATAATGCAAATAATACATCCAATCTAATCCAGGACCAGATTTAGAACCACAATAATAAATCACTTTGTTAAATGCTCATTGAAAAATTTTGTACCCTTCCCAAAGGTACTCCATCAGCACTTGTTATAGAAAAAATAAGTTGGTAATACTATTAAAATAAGTTAATACTACTCTCCATGCTTTCACTTCCTTTGAAATATAGCCATTAGAAATTGCCTTGTAATAGGAGTAAACTTTGCTAATGTTTGTCATCAACAGGTTTTTTTTTTTAAATGCTTTCTTTCCCCTCTTTTCCTCTTCATTCTTTACACCCCTCCCAGGGAAACTTCTGCAACCTGAGGCATTCTTTCTTACCTCAGATTTCAGAGAGTTCTTATTCTTTCATCTAATTACTACAAAAATTTTATTTTATGTAGTAAGCTTGTGAATTGTCTTCACAATAAATTATTAATGGGAGTTAAACCACAACTCTTCCCAAAGATAATAAGATAAGGAAGAAATTTCCAAGTTCTGAATGGAAGTTATCAGTGAACTTTTTATAGAATATCTGAAATTGTCCAATTATAGCACATTGGTGACCAATATAGGACTGGTAGTCAGAAAAAAAAACAATGTTACGTTTTTAATTACTTGATTCTATAAGTCAGGAAGCTCTTTCTGATGTTTTGTACAATATGTGGGTTGCAAATAACTCAACATGCCTTCTTAGTTAGAAAAGAGGTTACTCTAATTTTAAATTGTCTTGGCTTCAAGGCAACTTCATAGGGTTGTTGTGGAAGATCAAATGAGTTCGTACATTAGAATCACAATGTAAACTTGATAACACTTTATACAATTTAACGTTATTACTGTAATTATGTACTCACTGTGTTTTCTTGCTAGTTATACATTATGGTTTTAAAGTTCTACAAGATATTTATTCAATTATGCATATGAATTCCATAATACAATTGCTTTTATTTATTTATTTTTTTTGTGACAGGGTCTTGTTCTGTTCCCATGCTGGAGTGCAGCGGCACCATCAAAGCTCACTGCAGCTCCAAACTCCTCAAATAATCCTCCTGCCTCAGTCTCTGGAGTAGCTGCAACAACAGGTGTGCGCCACCACACTGGACTAATTTTTAAATTTTTTATACAGATGGGTTTTCCCTGTGTTGCCCTGGCTGGTTTCAAACTCATAGGCTCAAGTGATTCTCCTGTGTTGGCCTCCAAAAGTGCTAAGATTACAGGAGTGAGCCACTGTACCTGGCCTGCATTTTTAATAGCGTAAATCTTCAGGGTAATTTAACTCAGTGAACTTTTTTTTGAATTTTAATTATGTTGTAGGCATGTCAATGTCATGCTTAGAGATGACAATGAGGAATGTATGATCTTGCTACTTAAATGTATGTTACAGAACTACATTTAGCTAAAGAATGTATATTATATGGCATACACATATACATTTTATATACTTATTAGAAATATGTTTACACACCAGCCTAAAGTTTTATAGACGATAAATAGATAGATAAATACCAATAATGGAATATAGACTATGTGCTGAGGAAGAATTAGTTCTGACTCTATATTTAGGCTGAATTTGAAAATGTATAAATTCAATAAATAGACACGAAGAAAGATTTTTTTTTTTTTAGTTTAGACGGTATTATGAGTAAGGCACCAAGTTCAAAAATGCAAGGGTAGTCACAGAGCAGAATTTTTCTGGTATGACTAGACTTGAATTTATAGAGATTAGGATGAGACAGAGATATGGTGGTATGGATTAGAATCATTTGATGAAGGATCATGAAAACCATTTAAAGTTTTGAAAACTTTTCATCCTTATATATTTTGAGAAAGGCTATGCTATAATTAGATCTTGTTGTTGTGGGTGGTGGGAGATAAAAACTCTGACAGAAATGTTTAAGGTAGATTTAATAGCTATAAGGGATATGGAGACAAATTAAGAAGCTGTTTGAGTTATCCAGTGAGTCCTAATATCAAACAGAGAAATAGTTAATACAATTTACATTGCTTTAACATTTTTATATACCAAAAACTGTAGCAAGTACTTTACATGCATTTTTCTCATTTAACTTTTACAGAAGTTCAAAATGAGGTGGGCATTATTGTAAACATCCCCCATTTTATTGATGAACAAACCGAGGCTACATGTTTCTTAGGGTTCTAGGGAAACTCATACATCTCATACATTTTCATGACTAAATTTCAAAAGCAAACTAGTGGTAAGCATCTGAGTCAAGCAGATGGAAATACAGTGGAGGGGAGAAAGATTAAGACAGAGTGGGAGAGTGAGGGAGGGAGGGAGAGAGAAAGAGAAGCATTGCTTTTAGAGGTTCAGGTTATGTTAGTTTCTTATGAACGTTTGTGAGTTTATACATTATGATTGGTTCATTTGTCTCTACTTATCTTATACTTCAATAAAATTTACCCCATAAGAGAAGGAAAGAATGAAAAAGAATGGCATAAAGGGAGAAAAATCTGAACAAAAGAAACTGCAAAAAGAGAGATTCATTCTTTCTATAAAAAAACCAATTAATGACTCACAAGAGTTAATACTGGCCCAAATCTCCTTTTGCAAAGCATTGCATAAATAAGAAAGGCCCTTTGAAAACACTCAATTTATAAATAGTATTTTGGAATTCATTTAAAGCCAAAGTTGCACAGATATTTTCCAAGGAAGAGTGAAATTAAAATAAAAACACTACCATTATCATTTCACCTGGAATCATGAAGTAGTGACACTTAAAAGAATAGATTGTTATAATTTACTCTTTACTTTGTTCAAGACATTACTTGGGAATATCTGCTTTCTATATGTAGCAGGCTGTTCTCACACTGCTATAAAGAACTGCTCAAGACTGGGTAATTTATAAAGGAAAGAGGTTTAATTGACTTACAGTTCTGCATTGCTGTGGGGGCCTCAGGAAACTTACAATCAAGTCAGAAGGCAAAGGAGTAGCAGGCACCTTCCACACAGGGCAGCAGGATAGAGAGAGTGCAAGCAGGGGAAATGCCATACACTTATAAAAGCATCAGATATCTTGAAAAATCACTCACTAGCACAAGAACAGCAAGGGGAAACCGCCCCTATGATTCAGTTACCTCCACCTGGTCCTGACCTAGACATGTGGGGATTATTATAATTAAAGGTGAGATATGGGTGGGGACATAGAGCCAAACCATACCATTATATTTTTAGCTTATGTAGTGTTGAACTTCATAATTGTGTTTACCCGTATTAGCTCTCAATTTAACTAGACTTAGAGAACAACTTGATAAACTATAAAATAAACCTATTAATCAGTGTTTAATTTTGGTTCCTTTGTATTTACCACTTAAAGTAGTGGTTACCATACCATATCATACCATTATTTTGTGTTCAGACTGGGATAAATGAAGTTCCATTAGGAAATGTTCTCACAACAATATTCTTAAATTGAGAATGTTGGAGCAAACTGTGACATAAAATCATTCTATTTGTAAACCATATGATACTAAGTTTGTCCTTTAGCCTCCTTGAATCCCAGTGTTCAGATCTGTCTAGAGGGAGAATAACTTTCCATGCCTGCCTCACAGAGTTGGAGTGAAGATTCACTGGGGAAGTCTATGTGAGGAAATCTACAAACTCCTGATCACTCAAATAATACTTACCATCATCATTAAATAATTTGATAACTTTCGTATAACTAGACCTGAATTATAAGTTTAAAATATACGGGATGCATTGCCTGCTTGCAAACAGCATAAATTCCAGTCATGGGGTCTAAGGAAAGTCTTCAGATACAATTTTGTTATCTGTTTGATTTGGGGACCAGTTGACAATATTGAGAATCAGTTAAGAAATATATAGATTAGGCCAGGCGTGGTGGCTCACACCTGTAATCCCAGCACTTTGGGAGGCTGAGGTGGGCAAATCATGAGGTGAGGAGTTCAAGACCAGCCTGGCCAACATGGTGAAACCCTGTATCTAAAAATACAAAAAAAGTTATTGGGGCATAATGGTGGGTGCTTGTAATCCCAGCTACTCAGGAGGCTGAGGAAGGAGAATCGTTTGAACCGGGAGGCAGAAGTTGCAGTGAGCCTAGATTGCGCCATTGCATTCCAGCCTGTGTGACAGTGTGAGACTCTATCTCCAAAAAAAAAAAAAAAAAGAGAAAAAGAAAGAAATATATAGATTACAACCTCACCTTTAGTACAGAGAAAGCTATTATATAGGGGACAGTGGACAGTGGACTGTTTAGGACTTGCCAGATGTCTTGTAAATACTTCCTTGAACCACATAGGAATTACCCTCAAAAGTGTAGCCCTGCCCCACGTCCCACTATAATTGAGCAAATGAAAATGTGTTATTTTCTTTATAATGAGACAGAGATAAAGAGGAAGCAAAGAGGAGGTGGTTGAGTATATACATTCAGTTACATTTTCCAACTCACTCATCAGCTAAGTCACTTCTTCCTGGAGAGGAGTGTGTTGGAGGGGTGCATGATAGAGAGAATCTTGGATTATTTCTCCAGTGAAGATCAGCCACATTTAAATTGTAAATGAGAGATAAGCTTTCCCTCCTACAGTTTAGTTTTGCATAGAAGACATAGCACGAGAATATAAGTAAGCTCTGTACCAAGCAAACAGAATGATGAGCACAGATCCAATAGCAGTTTGCCATTGGGAGCTTAGTTGGGGACTGGAATGTTTAAGGGTAAGTTTGCGCTAAATATAAAAACTATTTTGAGCCTTCAATAGTAGAGGTTAGTGGGGTGGATGGAACAACATCTTACATCAAGAAGAGATCGTATCTATAGACATGGAAATTTCACTTCAGAAAAACTGTTGGTAGAAAAGACAAGGATATGAAGAATCATAATAACCAGTTTAAAGAAGTTTTTATAAGAGACCCTGGAAATTTGGAGACTGGGAGATAAATGGTGAAAGTTCTTGTCCAAAATTCTGATCTAACATTTTTAAAAATAGTAAATAATAAATCCAAACCATTATACCAATCTGTTATCTCCTCCAAAAAGAATCATTTCATTCACCATAATTTTATATAAAAAATATTATTAATTTTTAGCTACATACTGTGTATTACATTCTTTAGAATCATTTTTTTCTTTGGAGAAATATTCAATTAATAAAATGCAATTAAATATTGACACTCTTTAAATAATGACCAAATAATCATAGCTGTTGTTTATATGATAAATAGCAAACTGATTCTGCTTAAATACTTAAGAATGAGGTACACAGCCGGGCGTGGTGGCTCAAGCCTGTAATCCCAGCACTTTGGGAGGCCGAGACGGGCGGATCACGAGGTCAGGAGATCGAGACCATCCTGGCTAACACGGTGAAACCCCGTCTCTACTAAAAAATACAAAAAATTAGCTGAGTGAGGTGGCGGGCACCTGTAGTCCCAGCTACTCGGGAGGCTGAGGCAGGAGAATGGCGTGAACCCGGGAGGCGGAGCTTGCAGTGAGCTGAGATCCAGCCACTGCACTCCAGCCTGGGCGAGAGAGCGAGACTCCGTCTCAAAAAAAAAAAAAAAAAAAAAAAAAAAGAATGAGGTACAAAATGGAAACAGAAACAGCATGATTCATTTAAAAATACCACCACATTTTCACATAATTAAATAGTTTTTCCAAGCAAAGGAAATGGGGAGGTGATTCATAAAGAAAAAAATTGAAGTGGTCAATCAACACATGAAAAAAGTTTCAACCTCAGTGGTAATCCAACAAATAAATAGTTCATGTTAAAATGATGAGATAACACTTCACATGTCAATTTAAGATTTTTAAAAATAGGTATATGAACCGTATTCTTTTTGGGAGAGTGACCATTTCCATATACTGCTGGTAAAACACAAATCAGTAGAATGTTTCTGGAAGGCAATTGATTAACACATAGTAGACATTTTAAAATGTTCACTTTGATCCAGCAATTCCACTTCTAGAAATGTGTCTTTAGAAAATAATGATAGATGTAGACAAGGATTTAGCTAATATCCTTCAATGATATACTTTTAATAATAAAAAACTGAAAATAATATAAATGTCCACAAATCAGACATAGCTTAATTAACTATGGTAATCTATACCATAGAAGGTTATGAAACGATTAAGCATGAAATAATTTATGAAAATAATGTTGTAAAGTTATTAACTTCTTTTCACTATTTCTATCATAATACTGGGATAATTTGTATGTCATCAGATAAGCATCAAAGTGTCTATAGTTGTTGATAAGTGAAGTTGGTATTAGAGGTTCCACAGTCTTTTCTATGAAAAACTGAGGTTTATATTGGTGTATTAGTTCCTTGGGGCTTCTGTAACAAATTTTCACAAACTGGGAGGCTTAAAACAATATGAATTTATTCTTTCACAGTTCTGAGGGCTAGGTAACTGAAATTATTAATAGTATCACTGGATTGAAATCAAGATGGCAACAGGACTGCACTCCCTCTTGAGGATCTAGAGGAGAATCAATCTCTTTCCTTTTCTGCTGTGTGGGGCTGCTAGCATTCCATGGCTTGTGGCAGCATCAGTTTAATGTCTGCTCCATGGTCACATTACCTCATCATCTTCTATAAATGTCAAATATCCCTCTGACTTCCTCTTATAAAGATACCTGTGATTGTATTTAGGGCCCACTGGGATGATTAAGGATGATGTCTCCATCTGAAGATACTGTGTACATTTTTTTTTGCCATATAAGGTATATTTCAAAGGTTTCAAAGGTATGGATATCTGTTGCTGCTGGTGGTAGGGAACTATGTGTCCTACCACAGTTGGCTATTGATGTTATGTTTCACGAGTAGAGTGTTTCCATCTGTGATTCTTTTTTTTTTTTTTTTTATTTCAATAGGTTTTTGGGAGAACATGTGGTGTTTGGTTACATGAATAAGTTCTTCAGTGGTAATTTCTTAGATTTTGTAATTCTGAGCAGTGTACATCGTACCCAATGTGCAGTTGTTTATTGCTCACCCCCCTCCCACCCGTTCCCCTGAGTCCCCAAAGTCCATTGTATCATTTTTATGTATTTGCATCCTCACAGCTTAGCGCCCACTTATGGGTGAGAACATATGTTTGGTTTTCCATTTCTGAGTTACTTCACTTAGAATAATGGTCTCCAATTCCATCCAGGTTGCTGCAAATGCCATTATTTTGTTACTTTTTCTGGCTGAGTAGTATTCCATGGTATATATACACCACAATTTCTTTATTCTTTGATTGATGGACATTTGAACTGGTTCTGTATTTTTGTAATTGTGAATTTTGCTGCTATAAATATACATGTGCAAGTATCTTTTTCATATAATGACTTATTTTCCTCTGGGTAGATACCCAGGAGTGGGGTTGATGGTTCAATGGTAGATCTACTTTTAGCTCTTTAAGTAATCTCCACACTGCTTTCCGTGGTGGTTGTACTAGTTTATATTCCTACCAGCGTGTAAAAGTGTTTCCTTTTCACGATATCCACGCCAACATCTGTTTTTTAAAATTTTTTTTTATTATGAGTAAGGTGGTATTGCATTGTGGTTTTGATTTACATTTCCCTGATAATTACTGGTATTGAGCATATTTTTATATGTTTGTTGGCCATTTGTATATCTTCTTCTGAGAATTGTCTATTCGTGTCCTTAGCCCACTTTTTGATGGGATTATTTGGTTTTTCTTGCTGATTTGTTTGAGTTTGTTGTAGATTCTGGATATTAGTCCTTTGTCAGATGTATAGCTTGCAAAGATTTTCTCCCACTCTGTGGGTAGTCTGTTTACTCTGCTGATTATTTCTTTTGCTGTGCAGAAACTTTATTGTTTAATTAGGTTCCATCTGTTTATCTTTGTTTTTGTTGTGTTTGCTTTTGGGTTCTTGTCATGAAGTATTTGCCTAAGACAGTGTCTAGAAGGGTTTCTCCAATGATTTTTATCTCTGATCCATATTAGGTTGATTTTTGTAAAAGGTGAGAGATGACAATGCAGTTTCATTCTTCTACATATGACTTGCCAATTATCCCAGCTCCATTTGTTGAATAGGGTGTCCTTTCCCTACTTTATGTTTTTGTTTGCTTTGCCAAAAATCAGTTGGCTGTAAGTATTTTGCTATATTTCTGGGTTCTCTATTCTGATCCATTGGTCTATGTGCCTGTTTTTATATCAGTACCATGTTATTTTGGTGACTATGGCCTGATAGTACAGTTTCAAGATGGGTAACGTAATGCCTCCAGATTTGTTCTTTTTGCTTAGTCTTGCTTTGTCTATGTGGGCTCTTTTTGGTTTCATATGGATTTTAGGTTTTTTTCATATTGTTTTTTCTAGTTCAGAGAGGAATGACGGTGGTATTTTGATTGGAATTGCATTGAATTTGCAGATTGCTTTTGGCAGTAAGGTCATTTTCACAATATTGATTCTACCCATCCATGAGTATGGGATGTGTTTCCATTTGTTTCTGTCATCTATGATTTCTTTCAGCAGTGTTTCATAGTTTTCCTTGTAGAGGCCTTTCACCTCCTTAGTTAGGTATACTCTTAAGTTTTTTTTTCAACTATTGTGAAAGTGGTAGAATTCTTGATTTGATTCTCACCTTGGTTGCTGTTCATGTATAGGAAGCCCACTGACTTGTGTACATTACTTTTATATCCTAGAACTTTGCTGAATTTATTGACCAGGTCTAGGAGCTTTTTGGATGAGTCTTTAGGGTTTTCTAGGTATATGATCATGTCACAAAGAAACAATGACAGTTTGACTTCCTCTTTACTAATTTGGATGCTCTTGATTTCTTTCTCTTGTCTCATTGCTCTGGCTAGAAATTCCAGTACTGTGTTGAATAGAGGTGGTGAGAGTGGGCATCCTTGTCTTGTTCCTGTTCTCAGGGGAAATGCTTTCAACTTTTCCCCATTCAGTATAATGCTGGCTGTGGGTTTGTCATAAATGGCTTTTATTACCTTAAGATATTTCCCTTGTACACCAATTTTGCTGAGGATTTTAATCACAGAGGGATGCTGGATTTTGTCAAATGCTTTTTCTGTTCCTATTGAGATGATGATGTGATTTTTGTTTTTAATTCTTTTTATGTGGTGTATCACATTTATTGCCTTGTGTATGTTAAACCATCCCTGTATCCCTGGTATGAAATCCGCTTGATCATGGTGGATTATCTTTTTGATTTGCTGTTGGATTTGGTGAGCTAGTATTTTGTAGTGGATTTTTGCATCTATGTTAATCAGGGATATTTCTCTGTAGTTTTCTTTTTTTGTTATGTCCTTTCCTGGTTTTGCTATTAGGGTAATACTGGCTTCATAGAACAATTTGGGGAGGATTCCCTCTTTCTCCCTCTTTTGAAATAGTGTGAATAGGATTAGTACCAATTCTTTGAATGTCTGATAGAATTCAGCTGTGAATGCATTTGGTCCTGGACTTTTTTTGTTGTTTTTGGCAATATTTTTATTATCATTTCAGTCTCACTGTTATTGGTCTGTTCAGAGTTTCTGTTTTTTCCTGGTTTAATCTGGGAGGGTTGTATATTTTCAGGGATTTATCCATCTCCTCTAGGTTTTTGGTTTATGTGCATAAATGTGTTCATAGTAGCCTTGAATGATCTTTTGTATTTCTGTGGTATTGCTTTGTATTTTTTTGTTTTATTTTTATTTAGTTCTGTTCTCATCTTGGTTATTATTATTTTTTTCTTTTGCTGGATTTGTATTTGGTTTATTCTTGTTTCTCTAGCTCCATGAGATGTGGCCTTAGATTGTGTATTTGTGCTCTTTCAGACTTTTAAATGTAGGCATTTAATACCATGAACTTTCCTGTTAGCACCACCTTTGCCATATCGCAGAGGTTTTGATATGTTGTGTCACTATCATTGTTCAGTTCAAAGAGATTTTTAATTTCCATATTGATTTCATTGTTGACCCAATGATCATTCAGGAGCAAGTTACTTGATTTCCATGTATTTGCATGGGTTTGATGGTTCCTTTTGGAGTTGATTTCCAATTTTATTCCACTGTGATCTGAGAGAGTGCTTGCTATAATTTCGATTTTCTTAAATTTGTTCAGACTTGTTTTGGGGCCTATTGTATGGTCTATCTTGGAAAATGTTCCATGTGCTGGTGAATAGAATGTATATTCTGCATTTGTTGGGTAGAATATTCTCTAAATATCTGTTAAGTCCATTTGTTGTAGGGTATAGCTTAAGTCTATTTTTTCTTTGTTGACTTTCTGTCCTGATGACCCGTCTAGGGCTGTCAGTGGAGTATTGAGGTCTCCCACTATTATTGTGTTGCTATCTCATTTCTTAGGTCTAGTAATAATTTTTTTTATATAAATTTGGGAGCTCCAATGTTAGATGCATTAATATTTAAGATTGTGATATTCTCCTCTTGGACTAGTCCTTTTATTGTTATATAATGTCCCTCTTTGTCTTTTTTAACTGCTGTTGCTTTAAAGCTTGTTTTGTCTGATATAAGAATAGCTGCTCCTGCTCACTTTTGGTGTTCATTTTCATGGGATATCTTTTCTCATGCCTTTACCTTAAGTTTATGTGAGTCCTTATGTGTCAGGTGAGTCTCTTGAAGACAGCAAATAGTTCGTTGGTGAATTCTTATCCATTCTGCCATTCTGTACCTTTTAAGTGGAGCATTTAGGCCATTTACATTCAACATTAGTGTTGAGATGTGAGGTACTATTCTATTCATCGTGGTCTTTGATGCTTGAATATTTGGGGATTTTTTTCATTGTGTTGTTTTATAGATCCTATGAGATTTATGCTTAAGGATATTCTATTTTTGTGTATTTTGAGAATTTGTGTCAGATTTAGAGCTCCTTTGAGCAGTTCTTGTAGTGCTTGGTAGTTGCAAATTCTCTCAACATTTGTTTTCTGAAAAACACTGTATCTTTCTTTCATTTGTGAAGCTCAGTTTCACTGAATGCAGAATTCTTGGCTGTTTTGTTTAAGGAGGCTAAAGATAGGATCCCAATCCCTTCTAGCTTGTAGGGTTTCTGCTGAGAAATCTGCTGTTACTCTGATAGGTTGCTTTATATGTTACCTGATGCTTTTGCCTCATAGCTCTTAAGAGTCTTTCCTTTGTCTTAACTTTAGATAACCTGATGACCTTGTGCCTAGGAGATCTTTTTGCAATATATTTCCCAGGTGTTCTTTGAGCTTCTTGTATTTCGACATCTAGATCGGTATCAAGGCCAGGGAAGTTTTTCTCAATTATTCCCTAAAATGTGTTTTCAAACTTATTCCTTGGGAGCACCAGTTATTCTTAGGTTTGGACATTTAATATAATCCCAAGCTTCTTGGAGGCTTTGTTCATTTTTTAAAAAAAAATTTTTGTGTGCTTTTGAATTGGATTAATTCAAAAGCCTTGTCTTCAAGCTCTGAATTTCTTTCTTATACTTATTTGAGTCTATTGCTGAGACTTTCCAGTGCATTTTGCAATTCTCTAAGTGTATCCTTCATTTTCAGAAGTTGTGATTTTCTTAAATTTGTGCTTTTTATTTATTTCTCCAAAAATTTTTCTATTTACATCCTGTATCTTTTTTAAAAATTTCTTTAAGTTGGCCTTCACCTTTCTCTGGTGCTTTCTTGATTAGCTTAATAGTTGAGAGTCTGATTTATTTTTCTGGCAATTTGGAAATTTCACCTTGGTCTGGATCCATTGCTGGTGAACTAGTATGATCTTTTGGGGGTGTTAAAGAACCTTGTTTTGTCATATTACCAGAATCATTTTTCTGGTTATTTCTCATTTAAGTCAATGTAATTCCCATTGATTCAGTTTGCCTCTATTGTAATAGATGTTAGCTCTTCCAAATTCTGGCAAATTTTATCCAATAATATTTCTTATTCATTCCTATAAGATTAATATTCTCTAGATAAATAGGTCCCTCTTCTGCTGTCCTAGCCCATTCATATTGAGAAAACTGCACTGTGACCATTGTACCATCAATACCTGTGAGCACTCTGAATCTTCCTATTTTACATGAAGTTTGGTCTTCAGGTGTCCCTAGTGAAATTTTTCCATTAGTAAATCATGATTTATTAACCAATATAAATCTTGGCTTGTCATGCAGAGCTCCAAGAGAACATCTAATTTCATCAACCTTATACGCCAACATGTTTTAGAAAGTTTGATTTTTTAAAATCAGAATAATTATCATAACATTTTGAGAGACACTGAAATATAGATAGGATTACTTTTGTGATAGATTGTCAGAGCAAAACTCAAACATACCTTCCTTCTTAAATTCTAAGTTTTTCTTATAACTCACAACCAAAAAATGGTGTTTAAATAAATTCAAGTTAAATTAATTATTTTTAAATTAATTATTAAAAACTTTAATTAAAATAATTTAAGTAATAGATTAAAAAACCAATCTTCAACTTCTTTCTGCACAAACTCGATTATATTAATACATGAAGAATTGTAAACTCTTTCTTAGCTTTAGAATTAACAATCGTCAGTTTGAGCCAAATTCAATCCTCATCATTTCCCTAGATATTGCAAGGGTGTTTAAACAATTCAAGGTATGCACCCATTTCAGCGGGGATGGGTATGATTAAGATCTGGAACACAAATCAATGTATGTACTAACTTGCCAAAAATAAATAAATAAATAAAGCCATCTCATTGATGACAATGAGATCATATCAGCAATAAAATTATATGTCAGATATGATCAGCCTTCTCTTGCCACAATGCCAATAGTTTAGAGAAACTTCCTCTAAGTAATAAATGTCTCCCAAGACCAACATAGATATTTTAGCTGTGTGTATTCATCCTTACTTACAATTGCAGATGTGCAAAGAATCAGAAAAACAATATTTTCAACACCATCTTTTTATCAAAAAGAGAAACTGAGGCCTAGTCTTGTTAAATAACCTGTCTGAAGGCAACAGTTAATTAGAAGTAAATCTTGGATGAAAACTTATATCTCCTAGGGCTGTTAAGCTTTATATTACTCTGTCTGACTGTATTATATTTTATTTTCACTGTTGTCACCAGTCACCATTCATGTCAGAACCGTGTGGTTAAAATTCATCCTTCTTCCACCCTGCAATTTTGCCATAGTACACTTACTATTTCATTTCATTTTTCAAAGAATTATATCATAACCAAAATGAATTAATATAAACAGTGTTCTTAGAAAACCAAATTGACTTTTGGTAATAAAACTTTCATCAATATTTTTTAGACATTGTCAACTTCCAATAAATAAAACCTTCAATAAAATTGTAATGATTTATTTCTTCAACATACTGATTTTAATTCCTGTGGATATATATACCCAGAAGAGAGATTGCTGGATCATATAGTAATTCTATTTTCAGTTTTCCATAATGGCTGTACCAATTTACAATCCCACCAACAGTGTAAAACGGTTTGCTTTTTTCCATATTCTCAGCAGGATGAACCTGGAGGACATTATGCTAAGTAAAATAAGCATGGCACAGCAAGACAAATACTGCATGATCTCACTTACATGAGAAATTTTGGAAATTTGAACTGACAGACTTCAAGAGTAGAAGGGTGTTTACTAGAGTCTGGCAGGTGGGGGGCAGTGAGGGAATGGAGAAAGGATAGATATTGATTAAAGAGTACAAAGTTGCAGTTAGACAATTGGTTCTGAAAATCTATTGCACAGCACGATAACTCTAGTTCAAAGTAATGTATACCCTAAAATTGCTATAAGAATAGATTTTAAATACTCTCACCACAAAAAATAAGTAGGTGAAGTGATAGGTACTTTAATTAGCTGATTTAATCATTCTACAATGTATATAGATATCAAAACTATATATAAATATACTATGTCCTATAAATATACACAATTAATATTTTTCAATAAAAAATCAAATATTAAAAATTATAATGATTTAACTGACAATACATTATTGGGACTGTGTCTGATAAAACACACAGGAGAAATTGGAATAACTAGAAAAGCACAGTGCTTAAATGTCCTGATAAAATTGTCTTAGTAAGAGAAATAAGACAGATAATGATATAAACAATAAGTAAATAGACCATGAAGCATTATATACATTAAGAGATTTTGCTAATGAGTTTTAAATGATATTTTTCAGAAACTCAGAGCTATCAGCAAAATAAGATTACTGGGTAATTCTGCCAAGTAAAACAATGCCCTCAATGCTGATAACCTATTTATGGCATGTTTTTGAAGACACACATTAATGTTAAAAATCATGATGCTGTAGCTGAAGCACACTTATATAAGTATTAAAAGCTATAATTATGAAGGCCACAAGTAAAATAATAGATATTGTTGATTTTCAAGGTAACATTTGCCAACATAACAATTTAGTTTATTCCTTAAGGCACTTCTATACTGAGGTCTACACTCTTTTTCCCCTTCTCTTTCCCTTTGGGCCTCTCAAATCACACAGGGAACTACCAGGCCAAAAATGAGGACCACACTTTCAGCAGGCTTCCGATGGCTGGTGCTGTAACATTGTACACAATATACTGTTGAAAGTCCATGGCTGTTCCATACTTTATTCAACAGGAAAAAAAAAAAAAAAAGAAATCCCATTAAATCCACATGTCCACATTACTCCCCTCTTTCCATTGCCATGTTCATCCAGGATATTAGGAAGGAATAAATCCATGTTATCACTGCAAGAATCATGAAACTGCCTTGAGGCATCTGAGCAATTTAAGATCAGGAAAATATTACACTTCCATCCCAGGCTTTACTCCTTTTTAATAATTATATCCCTGTTTCCAGCTACATATTCCAAGTCATTTTTTGAAAAATCACAATATACATCCAGGACAGCACATCCTCATGTTAAAAAAAGGGAACATAGGCCAGGTGCAATGGTTCATGCCTGTAATCTCAGCACTTTGGGAAGCTGAGACAGGAGGATTGATTGAGGCCAGGAGTTCAAGATGCCAGCTCTACAAAAACTAAAGAAATTTAGCCAGGAGTGGTGGCCCCTGCCTGTAGGCCCAGCTACTTGTGAGGCTGAAGTGGGAAATCCAGCCTGAGGTTGAAGTGAGCTATGATCGCACCACTGCACACCAGCCTGGGTGACAGAATGAGACTTCATCTCTTGGGAAAAAATATTGAGACATAAGACACATTACTGAAGTGTTGTGATAATTAATATGGAATGTTCTTAGCTGAATGACGTGTTATAATTAATAATTAATAGTATGTTGAGGGATAGGGAGAGAAGTGAGAGTGTGCTGAAGGTAATGGGCAAGATATTTTATTTGTAGAGGCGTGAAAATCTCAGGGCTTTATATTCTGTGCATGACAGATCTTTAATATGTTGCAGAGTTTTAATTTTCAGCGATAATTTCTATATACATGCCTTTAAATTTTTTACTACACAATTCTTGAATGCCCAATAGGTAGGGTAACAACCGGGCTACATGTTTTCTGCCTCCTGAAGTCTGCATGTTTTTATTTTAACTGTGATTTTTCATGGTCAACATTTAAAATCTGTGCTTGTGTAGAGAACACGTTTTCCTGTCCAAACCATTTCACACACAGCATTTAATATGATTTTTCAAAAACTTTTGTAAAGTAGAGAAAACAGATACTCCTATTTTAGACATAAGCTTTGGGAAGATTAGAGTGTAACTAAAATTTACTCAACAAATTCTGTCAAATAGAAATATAATTTTTTTTTTTAAATTTATTTATTATTATTATACTGTAAGTTGTAGGGTACATGTGCATAACGTGCAGGTTTGTTACATATGTATACTTGTGCCTTGTTGGTGTGCTGCACCCATCAACTCGTCATTTACATCAGGTATAACTCCCAATGCAATCCCTCCCCCCGCCCCCCTCCCCATGATAGGCCCCGGTGTGTGATGTTCCCCTTCCCGAGTCCAAGTGATCTCATTGTTCAGTTCCCACCTATGAGTGAGAACATGCGGTGTTTGGTTTTCTGTTCTTGTGATAGTTTGCTAAGAATGATGGATTCCAGCTGCATCCATGTCCCTACAAAGGACACAAACTCATCCTTTTTTATGGCTGCATAGTATTCCATGGTGTATATATGCCACATTTTCTTAATCCAATCTGTCACTGATGGACATTTGGGTTGATTCCAAGTCTTTGCTATTGTGAATAGTGCTGCAATAAACATACGTGTGCATGTGTCTTTATAGCAGCATAATTTATAATCCTTTGGGTATATACCCAGTAATGGGATGGCTGGGTCATATGGTACATCTAGTTCTAGATCCTTGAGGAATCGCCATACTGTTTTCCATAATGGTTGAACTAGTTTACAATCCCACCAACAGTGTAAAAGTGTTCCTATTTCTCCACATCCTCTCCAGCACCTGTTGTTTCCTGACTTTTGAATGATCGCCATTCTAACTGGTGTGAGATGGTATCTCATTGTGGTTTTGATTTGCATTTCTCTGATGGCCAGTGATGATGAGCATTTTTTCATGTGTTTGTTGGCTGTATGAATGTCTTCTTTTGAGAAATGTCTATTCATATCCTTTGCCCACTTTTTGATGGGGTTGTTTGTTTTTTTCTTG